>NW_018133806.1:0-714 GCF_001952655.1 Monopterus albus
AAACCCTCCTCCTTTAAATACAGACCACAGCACTGAAGCACCACTGGTGGATAAGGGAGTGAGTTACCTTACTATACAGGATGTGATGGCCTTAAAAACAGGATATGCTGATAAAAATGAATGGCTTGAATGGATGACCTTTACTACTGTAGAAAGAAATACTTGACAGAATAATATAGTGCCATGTTATGTATTTGCAAAACTGCTTTAAAGATTGTTTAATCAGCTTAACCTTTACAACGACTTGAAATGCTGTGTGTGTGTGTGTGTGTGTGTTAAAGTGAGGAGACTCAGATCAACAAGAAATGAGAAGCCAGGTGCAGACTATGATTGCTGAGATGACAAAACTGTCTGCAAGAGAGTTGTGAGTTGGGTAAAAAGTTGTTTTATGTTTAGCCTTCTATAAACAGCATTATAATCTGCATTAGCAAATAATATTTACATGTTTATTTCAGTATCATATGCTTTATAATTGCCTTTCATTTAACCATTTCACTTGTCTTTGAGAATGCAGGAGACCCAAAGCTGACAATAACATAACAGGTGCAGGCTGTAAGTATCAGACAGGAAAACCACAAGCAGGAACAAGGTCAGGTTGCATACCAACCTGCAATCGGCCGCCTGTCTCAAGGGTAGATGTCAGAGGTGCTATCCCTAACTGCTATCAACGACTAACTGTTGTAGATTTGTGTAGGATGTGTAATGTCTGTTGCA
>NW_018133807.1:0-714 GCF_001952655.1 Monopterus albus
TATTTGACAAATATTCTCATTTAACTTTTTCAACAGTCTTCTGATAGTTACACCTGTAGTCCATCCTTCTTCCATCGACGTACCGCCTTAGGCAGGATTGTCTGGCTGCTCGAGTTTTAGTGCCAAACCAGGGTTCCGGCCTCGCCCTCGTTTGCAGAGTTTTCAGCGGGGCCACAAAATCCATTATAGAGCCACAGGAAAGGCCGAACCAGGAACTAAGTCCTTCTGCATCATCCGATTGAGCAACAGCTGCTGGTCAAACGCAGCAACAAACAGTCCAGCAGTAGAAGAGTTAATTATCCGGCGGCACCGAGTAGGCACACGTACTGCACCCACTGCACAGGAGAAACCAGCCTCGAATACAATAGGCATATGATCAGAAAAAGCATTTATACATATATCCAGGTTTGATACAGGGACACCATAAGAAACAATAAGATCCAACGTATGTCCCTGCTCATGTGTAGGACCAGTCACATATTGCACCAAATCAAAAGCATCAAGAGCAGCTAAAAATTCTTTCACCAGTGGTTTATCCGGGCAGCACACATGCATATTAAAATCGCACAATAAAAGAATATGATCAAAATATGACATAATACCAGTCAAAAAAAATCCAAAAAGTCATCCACAAAATTCTTATTATATTTGGGTGACCCACCTGTGTGCCCTATTCCCACTACCACACACCTCAAATAAAGTCAGTTCTAAACT
>NW_018133808.1:0-714 GCF_001952655.1 Monopterus albus
AAAGGAGGAGGGATGGACGTAGAGCTAACAATGACACCCCACATAACAGTCTTTTTATTAAATTTGATATTCGAACATTTACCAATACAGGTAAAACTGATTTATGTAATGTGGCTCTACACAAAGCATTAATAAAGTCATGAAGTTATTTTGAGAAGTGATGGCCTATTTCAATGGCAAAATAAAAAAAAAAACAAGCAAACCAAGAATCAACAGAATAAAGTTCATTTGTAGTACTAAACATATTTAGGGTGTTTTTACTCACTTTTTGTCTCTCCCATGTTGTTATTCCTCTCTCCTACAGCGTTCATTACAATTACATGCAAATAAAGTATTATGCAAATTAGGCGATTACGTCATTTGGCGACTTCTAGCTACTTTTAGGACAGCCAATGGAGCCTAGTGTTCACTGATCAGATTTTGGTCTCATGCTGTCAGAATGTCGATCAAGCTGAAGGGGAGAACTGTCGTTTTGGAATGAAAAGAGAAATCTTCACCACTTTTTTCTCATGAGTCACAGTGAGCAGCATCCGTCCACAGCTAGTTAGTACACGTGTGAAAAAGCTGTCTACTGCCTTTAGTATCAGCACAGGGAGCTGTTAAGTCTGATAAATGTCACACGAGTCAGGATCAGCGGGGTCTGAGGACTACAGGTTGGGAAAGTAGGTCTGTAATGTCAGGTGTCAGCAATACAGTGATGTTTGAATGCGCTTC
>NW_018133809.1:0-714 GCF_001952655.1 Monopterus albus
TTGAATCAGAACAAAACATGTTAATCCAAAAAGGACGAAAACAGTGAGTCCTCAGAAAACGTTCATCATACTGTTTTCAATGCTGTGCACACATGGACAGTAAGAATCACGTGCACTTTGTGACGACTCTGAGACCAATTACAATACTTGAATAAACAACAAAGTGCACAAAATGCTTTCCAAGTTCAGTAAAAGGACTAATTGATTTGTTACTTTCACTCCTGATGTACAGCCTGTAACAGTCTGGATCTGTTGTGATCAGGTTTGTAATGAAGTGGCTTTGTTGTGTTGTGTTGCAGGTCCACAGACCTTCTCCCTCTGTCTGGTGAAGATAGTTGTGTTCACTGTCGGTCTGATCATCATGGTGTCTGCTGTCATCACTGTCCATCTCATGGAGAGGTTCAAGAAGCAAAAACAATCAAACAGTTCTCTACAAACTAAATGTACATATGTCAATCACCAGGGGCCGACTGGCACATCAGATCAGAACTGAAGTTTAGCCAGGGTTCAGTTCATCATAACTGGCATGTGAACACAACTTGCAGAGTTGTCTCAGTACGTTAGCAGTACTATACAAGCCAGTGTACTACGACCACAAGTGTAACAGAACGACCAATCATATCAATATAATGCTACTGCTAATATGTCTGACTTTTAGCTACCAATCAGCTTCTGAAGATGATTTGTTTAGATCTGAGGTCATGTTTTCTTCAT
>NW_018133810.1:0-713 GCF_001952655.1 Monopterus albus
TTCTGGATCAGTGCAGAGTGAAGTTCATCTCTCTCTGAGAAGAAAGAAAACATATAAAGCATCATGAATTATTGGCTTTACCACCAAACAATGGCAGACATTTAAACTATTTTAATATTAACTCTCTGCAAAATTACTAGAAAACTTACATCTGGACTTAGTAACATCATAAAAATCAATCACCTCTTTTACATAATGAATGTTTTTTATTACACTGTGTTCAAGGTTTATGGACTAAAATGTGAGAAAATACAGGGATCTGAGGAAAGGATACAGTTCTGTTTCTATCAACTTTATTCTTAGTTCAAGTACAATTCTAGTTATTTTGTTAAATATTATTAATGCTTTAATTGTCTTAATAGTTTGTAGGACACCTACCTTCCTCTGTCTCAGCTGATGATTCTGTAGCTGCAACACATTTAATGAAAACTGAAATTGCATAATAATTACACTGTGTGTAGCCTTTATGTAAGATGATAATACTGAGTCCTGAAAATAAAAATTCATTTTCATGCCATATATACAGAAATCACTGAGGGGATCACTGAGAAAGCATTGTAATAACCAGCCTTACAGAGATCGCCTGTCTGTCTCCACAGCGGACAGAGTTATAGTGGAGACAAATCAAAGCTATACAAAAAGATAATTCTACAGATTCATGTAAAATTATGTAGAAGACATTATGCAAAATCCTATCAGGACATATGTATATA
>NW_018133811.1:0-713 GCF_001952655.1 Monopterus albus
GAGCAGCCCAGTTGGGATGGGGTCCAGACATGTTGATGATTTAAAGTAACCAATTGTTGAGGTCAACTCAGAGATCTATGGGAGAGAAGTAGTCCAAGTATAAATGAGGTCTTACAGATGTTTCCAAAGCCATTGTAGCAGATGGCATATCCGTGAGAGCTGTGGGAATGGTCCGATGAATTTTTTCTCTAATAGTTGTGATTTTATTTGTAAAGAAGCTCATGAAGTCATTGCTGCTGAGATCTAAGGTAATGTTAAGCTCTGCAGCACTGTGGCTCTTTGCCAGCCTGGCTACAGTGCAGAAAAGAAACCTGGGGTTGTTCTTATTTTCCTCAATCAGTGATGAATAAAATGCGGTTCTGGCACTACAAAGGGCTTTTTTTATATGTTATTAAACTATCTTTCCAGGCTATGAAAAACTCTTCTGACTTAGTGGAGCGCCACCTCCTTTCCAGTTTTCATGATGCCTTTTTTAGGGAGCAGAGCTGCGAGCTGTAACATGGGGCTAGCCTCCTCTGTTTCACTGCCTTCCTTTTTGGAGGGGCGATAGTATCAAGTGTATTACGCAGGGAGACCGCATCTCATCACTGCATATCAATAAGATTATCAACTTGTGTGGGAGTAAAGTTAAGGTGGCCTCCCTCCACTGAGTTGGGGAATGGCACTGAAGTAAATAATGATATAATTATTTCCTTTAACTTGGTAACAGCATT
>NW_018133812.1:0-713 GCF_001952655.1 Monopterus albus
GCATACAGAACATTAAAAAGCTGCAATTAGCAGCTGCTCCATCACAAAAAGACGGCAAAGAGAGATTGGCAAAAGCCTGCGCAGACACCAAATTTAATTTTAGTCCTCATAAAGTCCTGACAGGAAGGACAATGCCCTGTCCTTTCACTGTTGTCCTTACAGATTCCTTCACCAGCATTAGTTATACATGAGGCCTTGTATAAATATGCACGAACACTGAATAACACTGTGATGAGCATCTCTCAACAGGTGACACCAAGGAACAGGACACTGCTGCACCTGATGTAGCAGTGGGAAGCTAGGTCCACAAAAAACACCAAACCCGACTGGTTTTCTCCTAGGTGGAAGGGACCATACAAGGTAGCAGAGATAACCACACCTTCACAAAATGTGTGGTTAACAGAGAACAGGAGAAATGACCAACCAGACTTTGGACTCTAAACTCTGACTGACTGTACCTGGTGCCCACAATGACTGACTTGAAACTGTGACTATCTCCTTGGTCTAACAATGTATACTGTATATTCAATTGCAGGAGGAGTGATTCTCCCAGAATTCATGTGGGAGACAAACTAACTTGCTTTATTCCACAGGCGGAGGAAAGCGCTGCTGTTATTATAATGTAAAACTAACACTATGACTAACTGTTGTAAATAATTTGATTCAAATGTTTGCTGGATACAGTAGAGTTGCTTTTATATGTCTGATTACGT
>NW_018133813.1:0-713 GCF_001952655.1 Monopterus albus
AGGCACAGAGATTCAAACCCTCAACCTGCCCTACCCACCACACCTCTGTCACCCCAAGTCAGGGACTCACCAAAAACAGTAGGATTTTTCTTCCGGACACCACAAATGTCTGTACCAAATATACTGTAGTGCTGGTTCATCTCACAGATTCAGTGGTTGTTGACAGTGGACCAGTGTGGTGGAACAGCTAGCTGAAAGACTGACATTGCCATCCCTAGAGCCATGTTATTTAAGCTAAAAGTCAGCCCCACACAACTATATGTGAAAATCAGATTCTAAAAAGTGGAAATATTTAGTTTATTGTGTTTTAATGACTTTAATTCTGCTCTGATGAATTTTCTATCCTTCACAGTGAGTGATGGCACATTTTAAACTGTCCTTGCCATAAGTGAACCCTGTTTACCATAAACAGCAGTTGGCAGTTTGCTGTTGCTGTGGGAAACTGAAATTTTTTCAAGTTTTAGATTGCTCATGTGTGTACCAGTAAGCAGGCATTTTTTCAGATCTCGCTTTATGTTTATAACCCAGCATTCAGGTTTTGTTCAGCTTCGGCTGTCCTGGTGGAAAACAACTGCGGTTACCTTAGACATTTTCTGCTGTGCTGTTTGGCTCTTTTGATTGAAGTGAGCAGTCAATAAGACCCCTGCAGCCTGATGATACATAGTTACACTTATGTACCACTCACTAGGGTGTGTACAGGATAAAAACTATTA
>NW_018133814.1:0-713 GCF_001952655.1 Monopterus albus
TGAGCTATAAAACTCATAAATTTACTATCTACTTCTCTGTGTACTTCATTTACTATTCTGTTGGATTTCCCAGTAGTTACATCACAAACCAGTGGTGGGCTGTAACTGGGCGCCAGTTTCTAAGCTATATTTAACCCAAATAAATGTCACATGTTGGGGCTACACGTGCCGAATTTACCAGGAGACCCGAATAATGTTTAATATATATTTAATCAGCTTTGACAAAATGTGTACTTGTCCGAGAATGGCACCATTTGAAAACGGCGGATTTTTAATGGAGGTCGGTGAGTTGGAGACGGTTAAGTTTAGCTTAGTTTAAAAAGTTGGGTAATGGCGTGTTGGGAGTTTTAGCTTCACGGAAACGACAAACGCTTCTCCACTGCTCCAAACCACAGTCTGAAACCTTCACATCTTAGCTATTAAACACGAACCAATCAAATTTAAAAGTCGTTAATGATGTTAGGACACTTTCGCCACTAGCCTTCCTCCTCAACCCCGAACACGTCAGTAACCGCGTAGCGGGGTCCACCGGAAACATGCCGGTTTTATCCAACTATAAATAGGTTTCTTACCACGTCTGAATCGCTGTTAACATGCTGAAACACGAGAGAAGCTAACACAATCCCGGACACACGGACAGTCGGCTCCGCCATGTTGCTTGTTGACTACACTGATTGTTGCGTTAGAGGCGTCACTGAAGCGCAACATAAGCG
>NW_018133815.1:0-713 GCF_001952655.1 Monopterus albus
ACTTGGCAAATAAAGCTGATTCTGATAAAATTGATCTACAAACATTTTGATAGTGAATATTTGCTGGTTTCATTCCACTTTCAGCAAAGTTCAGCTGCTCAGCAGTAACTCATACTGACTGAGACCGTGACAGGTGCCTCAGTATTAATGCCTTTGGGTTTGGATCTCTGCTCAAATGAAACCAGTAAATTCGACTGACTGTTGCAGCTCCGAGAAATATGTGCAGTTATGACTTGAGGCCAGCAGAGGACTCCCCTGAGCCTGTGCTGGAATCAGGTGCCTGTCTGACCACTATGTTTCATCTAAAGTGATCTTTTCCTTCAGCCATTCACTCTTTTCAATACTCTTTTCTAAAGCAGCAGCTGGAAAAGGTCACTGCAAAAGTCCACATGCTATTGAGTGGGGTACACTATGTGCTGCACAAATGTTTCATCTGCCCATCACAGGATGTAATAAAACACATGAGAACAGAGCATCACCTTAGACTTACATAGCTCCTGTGGATGAACTCTGTTTAAACTTTGTTTTAGTTGTAGCAGATGCATACATGTAACATTGAGGAGAGGAGAGGCGAGACTAGAAGCCTGTGACGTAGACTTACAGAATAGATAAATGGGCTCTCAAGCATAAGTGGCAACTACATGAGAGATCTACTTGTACCGAGCAAACAATGGCTGAAGATATGCAAAGTGAGAATTCATTCCTCCCCCCCC
>NW_018133816.1:0-713 GCF_001952655.1 Monopterus albus
GCCAGACAAATATTAAATGTGAAGGAAGACACTCCACATAAAACATTTTAATGTAAAATTTTTCACATACTCAACAGTTATCACAGCCATCTGTCCTTATCCTCAAATGTTTGGACTTACCAGCAGAACCAGCAACCGAATCTTATAATGGTTGTATTTTCAATGTTAGAAGCAATGTTAATTTCCTAAACCCTTGTATATTTGTGTACAGTCTTGTATTCAAAATCAACAACACAATTCTGGTAGTCTGCTGAGATGATGCTTCTGGTTTTGCAGGATGCCACTTGATGTCCATCAGTCAGGTCCATGAATGCTGTCTGCAGACAGGAAACTTCCACTCCTTAACTGCTGTGTGTGTGTGCGTTTTATTTAAGATTACAACAGCAAAATGCATACATTACCAACCAATCTGGGCCACCAAAGGCCCATCATTCTTTGTGATATGTTGGCTGAGTATAAGTACAGTTTCAGCACTGGCACCAGATGTTAGCCTAATGTATGCCTTAATCAAGCCATGTAATAACGTGTGACAACTAAAACATTGTATCAAATTTACGACTGCAAAAAAGGAAATGGAACACTATCTTTTCTTCAAACACCAGAAACTTCAGTGAACAGTTTAGCGTATCCTTTCAACATTCATAACTGTATTGCTGCTCCGTTATTCCCATTTGTTTGCTTCGCCAACCATTCCTATCTGGTGCATGTTGAAG
>NW_018133817.1:0-713 GCF_001952655.1 Monopterus albus
CAATACCAAGGAATCAAGAGTCGCAAAGTATACCAACTGTGTTCTCAAAATGTGGTCAAGATGCTATCATTTTCATAGGCATGCATCTTTACAGTTAGCTTATTTCAACGTTTTCACATTCAGAACTCTGTTGTGGGAAAAAAATCCATAGATTATGTAAGAGCTGTGTGCAATAAAAGCTGGTAAAGCATGTATAAGTAAGAATTTCTTGTAAATGTAATAAAGCCCTTCACTACAAAATTGAACATTCTAGACTAATATCCCCTTATAACTAATACAGTTTGAGGAGAATACAAATTCATATATAATACACTATGCACATGAATCAGCCTGTTGTTCTGGAGTTCTGGAAAGTCTGTTGGAACAGCAGTGGCCCAGCAGGAGGCAGTCTTGTTTAACAGGAGATGATGAGGGCATTCAGAGACTGCTGACTCTGTGTTCGCTCCAAAGGTCCCCCAGTGGACAGAATCTCACAGGCAGCCAGTTCATGATAGAGAGCGTTGAGCACCTCTAGAATGTGGGCTTTCCCTGTGCAAAAACAGAACAGATGTGACCGCTGTGGGAATCTTGTTACAGACGACCAGACGAGAACTTAATTTAATTCCCTGCACTCAGTACCTGTAAATTTTTCTGATCACATTTCACAGGACTTGAAATGATTTTATTGTACTTACCATGTTTGGGGTCACTGCAAGACTCCAAAGTGCTCAGCA
>NW_018133818.1:0-713 GCF_001952655.1 Monopterus albus
TAGAACTAAAATAACATCTGTGATGTTTTTGAAAAATCATCATAAGTTGTTAACACCAGTTGTTTTTAGCACCTTGGCTTCATGGGTCTTGCTTCGTATTAATATTGACCCACTTGCCAAGTCAGTTTAGATCAGCTAGATTCAGTTTAGATTAGCCAATATCTGAAGTAACTCTAGGACAAGAAGTGAAATGTACTTTTTCCCCTTGTTGCCTTGTCTTCCATGAAGTAGATTTCTGTACACCAAGCTTTTGATGGCATATCTGCTCCACTGGCCTCAGCCAAACAAAATCATTTCTCACTTTTAATACATTTTAAAAACAAAAAACATAAAACTAGGTGTTCCGTTTGGTGATCATCAGTAGTCTGTATATTCTATCCACTCAGTGCATAGCTGTAAGGATGGCAGTGTCTGTCAGCCCCATTTTGGTCCCAACTTAACATCTCAACTCTGAGATGAATTGGCTTGAAATTTTGTACCAAAAGAAAAAAACAACATTATCCCAGGTAAATTACCTTTATATAGCACTTTGTGTTGTGGAAAGGTTTTATATAAGTAAATGTGAGTATTATTATTACATGATTACACAGACCTTTGTGATCCATTAATTCTTTGTGTAGCACCATAAGCACATAAAAATGTTACTTTGTCAGCATCTTCAGTTTAGTTGGTTTATTTAGTGCTAATTAACAAATATTTGCATAACAACACAC
>NW_018133819.1:0-713 GCF_001952655.1 Monopterus albus
TCTTTCTTTTGCAACAAGGTTACCATCCGCCTTGTGGGTTGACTCTTGCATGGAATGTGACAAAAGGTGTCTTTCTGCATAGTGGTGTCAGCTGATGCCTCCATTAGTGGGTGGAGGACTGTGGTGGTGGTGAGGCAGTGAGGGCCTGGTTGTTTATCTGCACCTAATTTCTTATGACCATGGTAGTGTGATCTTATGATTTTCCTGTCCAACAATGTAATTGATCATTTACATACAGTATAATCATAACCACCATGTAATGTGAAGAGATCGTGGAATGCATAACTATTTGTAGCATAAAAAGGGCTAATTCTTAATTAAGTCTATCTAAGTCAGCTTCTACAGTCTGTAATTACTCACTATTTTAGCATGTTTCTCAAATTTTAGGTTGAAATTAGGTTTAGAAAGGTGGAGATACTAGTGTAAATATTTCATGTGTCACTATTGGAAGGGCACCTGCCTCATTTGTTTGTTGTAGTGCAAACACTGAAGAGCAGTGTGTGTTGCAGTTGTGTCAGCTTCATTCTAGTAATGTAAACATAATTTTGAGAGATGTGGAATGAGAGGGGGGTTTAGGCAGAAGTAGTTAATTATAATTTATGCAATGTGAGACATTAATCCAAAATTTTATCAGAGACAAGTGAAATTAGCATGTGGCGAGGAAGACAAGGCATTTGAAACACTGCATAAGTATAATCTCTTAAATCTAATGT
>NW_018133820.1:0-713 GCF_001952655.1 Monopterus albus
GCTGGGTTACAACATGTTCCTTCCAGTCTGGCCTGATCAGACGCTTCTCTATAAATGTCCACCACATGTGAAACGTCCTGGTCTCTCCACTGACCCCGTCGCTGTCGTCGTTCTCCTCCATGTTTATTGTTACCAGTCTGTGAGGGTCAATGTTGAATGATAACAACAGGCCGAATGTGCAGCAGGAGACATTAAAATGACTGTGTTTCTGATCGGACCTCTGACTGTGCCAGAGAAGAATCGGGCCTAGGAGCACATATGCAATTGGCCCAGATCTGGTCTGAGGACATGTGGTCTGGTCTGTTCACACTGCTGTGTACACATCAGGTCTTAGTCACTGGAAGGGAAACTTCAGCTGGTAATGTGACAGTAACTTTAGACTCTTCTGAGTGATCAATCAGTACCTCATACTTGGACAGCTATGTCACATCTATTGACAGCTGGTTGTCCAGAGCTGCACTTTGGTATTACTATTAATACTTCAGTACTACTTCATACAATCATTAAAGGATAACTACTGTAAACAAATTCTGTTGGAAGCCCCTCTCCCAGCATATACAGTATTAAAAATCCAACAGAGAAATTAGGGAGCTACAACTGTAGGAGGCATGGTCTCATGGCAGGTGCAGGGATGCCGACCAGAATGAGACTCACCACTTCTAAAATAAGTTAGGGTGTCATTACTCTAAGTTTCTGGCCACAGATTATGATGA
>NW_018133821.1:0-713 GCF_001952655.1 Monopterus albus
TGGTTATTACCTTAAATGCTCCTTTGAGATAATAGTATATACTGTACATAGTAACTTTGCCCTTTATTTAATTCACTCATTTGAGTCAACCAGAGGCCTACTATGTCCATTCGAGTCTTGTAGGTGAAAATAAAACACGTCGCTTCACTGTTTACAGTCTTGTACCATGGTTTTTGAAAGCATATACTCAGAAGTGAATTTAACTGCCTTTTAAATCAGGATTTCTTACAACTTTGGCTAAACAGCCATCTCTGTTACTACAATTTAAGGTTCTAGAATAATGTAAAAAACTGAAATGGGGCAGAGAAGAGTCAAACATATGCAAACTATCTGTATAAAATTGACTAACTTTGTAATAAACTTTACACAGTGTAAAGTTTATTACAAGGTTAGTCAATTTTACACATGGTAACATTAGTCACCATACCAGATCAAATAAGGCTGTTTTATTGCTAATGAATGAATGAACTGCTAACCACCAATCCTCCAATGACTTTCCTATACACAGCCACCTGGCACACTGTATAGTAAGTTATCTGCTAACAGTTAGCCCTGTCTCACAGCAAAATGTATACAAGCTATGCCTGCAACGCAAAAAGTGACAATGTCTTTCTGGCAGCTAAAATGAAAGACAATTGCTGACATGGTTAAGTTTAGCAACTACATGGATAGACTTAAGGAAAGCTCCTGGGTTTGATTAAAACATTCTCAAA
>NW_018133822.1:0-712 GCF_001952655.1 Monopterus albus
TGCAGAGCTTTGATGAGTTTTACTGCTGAGCTGTGGAACATGACTGAGGTTAAGAACATGGTTTATGTAGAGATCAGAGCATGCTGATGTAAAACATGCTCTCTGGTCTATATCACATTTTATGACCACTGTCAGCAAATTATTCACAAACTCAGGCACAAGTGATTTCTGTATGTCTTTATTATTTGTAAAGGCATCGATGTGTGTGTACATTTACTGTCGCTCTGAACTGTGCGCGTCTGGATAAAAAGTAAAAAAGTCATTTAATGTAGTCTTTTCTGTATATATAAACATATCAGTATGTCCTCAAAAAATAAATACACAGACCCTGGGTAGGTCCAATCCCATGCGCTTGGAGACAAGTGTGGGTTCTTGGTGTCATCCAGTTCAAACAGCTATAGCACTGACAGTGGAAAAACACAGCCATCTGCCACCCATAGGTCAAATGAGGAATAACCACAAAGCATTTCCTCATGGAACAAGAATGAATATGGTTTTAGAGTACACCCTGCACAGTGAGTTAGCCAGCAGTGTGCCGTATAAACAGTACAACAATAACAGTATAACACTTGTATCTTTTATCTCTTCTTTTTATTAGCAACACCCATAATGTCGGTAGTCACTGTCACTCAGTGTCAATAGTTCACTGAGGAAAGGAAAATGAAAGACAATGAAATCTCTGTCCATAAGGAAATAAAATAAAAGTGCAGAC
>NW_018133823.1:0-712 GCF_001952655.1 Monopterus albus
TCATCCGCTCACTTCCTGAATATGAACGAGCTTTTTGTAAAGGCCAAATAGTTTTTTTTATTTTATTTTCAAACACAGTAATAAATGATTCACAGGGTGACACAGTTAATCCTTATAGCCTGAAACGTTTAAATTTATGAGCAGGGAATGGGCTTTCTTTACCGGTTTACAGGTGCATTTGGAATAGCAATGAGCAAAATCCCAGAGTCTACTACTGTCTTTAAGTCAGGACTGCGAGTGCATTATTTTCAGTACTCAGGATGGCCTGACAGTCTCTCCTGTGTGCTTCTCATTTAAGTTTTGAAAAGGATCTTCCTGTGCTTCCAACAGTCACAGGTTGAGTGAGAAACAGCTCAATGGCCATGGCTACATCAGGCACACTTGGGAGAGTAGAGATGCTTTATGAAATGTAGATAATATTAATGATCTGAAATTCAGGAGCGGGGCCTCGCCCGATCTGTGCCCCTTATTTTTTCACACTTTCAACTCTCCATCCCTACATCAGCTTTTTCTTACCCATCCAAGATTTCCCTCCCATATTCTTCTGCTTTAACCCCTTTCCTTTCTTCCTGTTCTTGCCTGGGGGTCTGCCACTGCCTGAGAGAGGCATGGACCTCCTAAGCCTTCCCCAAAACCGCAGATTCCATAAGTATACATTCTTCCCTCCACCGCATCCATATTTAGTGTGAGGGCAGGTCCCTGCTAGTGAATA
>NW_018133824.1:0-712 GCF_001952655.1 Monopterus albus
GCGCACTCTGTGATACACCTCACTATCTCATTCTTGAGTAAAGTCTCAGATCCGCATGTGTCAAAAAAACTGCAAGTATCAATCAAAGTGATGCATTTTCCATTGACACATCTCATTTTTGCAGAAGAAAGAGTTGTTTCAGTGATGGGAGCATGGCTTGTTTTGAACAGATCCTCTCCCAGTATGGTGTTAGCCAGGCTGCTTTTCCCAACTCCTGTTTTTCCCAGCAGGACAATTCTTAATGAAGGCAGCACTAGTAGAGAACAATGATTTTGTCAGTGACGTACAACTATGCCTAGTATTTTCCATGTTCACCATTTTAGCCTAGCATGCTAGCATTTTAATATGCTAATCAAAAATAAACACAAATTACAGGCAACAGGTGGCCATGTCATTAGTTGTGCATATGTTTTTATAAACCAAAATATTGAATTCACTAATATTTTTGACCTGGTGATAGAGTTAGAGTTGTTAGGAAATGAATGCAATGATGGCTGTTGGTTTCAACTCTAGTTTATTCCCCTTTGATTTCCGATACTAAAAGATTATGTTGTGTGTAAGGTAGCCTCAATTATAGTAAGAATACTTTAAATGACTTTGGCTTGGTCAGTCTTGTAGGCCTATTAGAATGAAAATTTAAATAGTTGTTACAATATGCTGTTGCAGGGGTTTGAGTGCTATGTAATTCACTCCCTTATATCAGTGGGTGTTA
>NW_018133825.1:0-712 GCF_001952655.1 Monopterus albus
ATTTCTTCAGTACTGTCTCTGTTTTTTTGGCTGAACAGATAACGGCTCAGAGGAATTTCAAGATCACCCACAGCCTCTCTCACCCCTCCTCCCGCACGAGCTTCTCTGCAGGAAGACAGCAGGGAGATGAAATTTCAAAATAATACACAACACCAAATGCCATTAGTTACCCCTGCCGTGAGTAATCAATATGTTTCACCATTAGTTGTCGTGCATGGGGGGATATTACACACAGCTGCTTTTCCTGGTGGAGAAAAAGACTGGCATAGCGCTCGCAGTACTTGGACGGTGTTAAAGCGGAGTCTGTTGGACAGGCTGCTGCTCTAAGTGAGGAAGCAGGCACTTCTGGACAGAAGAGTATGAAAAAGTTGCAAGAACCGTGTAGTCTTTCAGTGAAAACTCATAGTTCTAATTCTGGTAACAGAGGGAAGAAAAAGCATGTCTGTCATGTCACTGTGCCCACTATGAGTGAGAGTGAATCTTCAAGTGAGGATGAGAACCCCTATACTTCCACTTTGAGACGTAAAAATAAACACAGAGACAATGTACACGACTGTCTGGAGCGACCTGCGACTCAAATGCCGCTTCTCCAGACGGAGACAGTGCAGGGTGGAGTCACAATGACGTACATGCCGTTGCGTCACTTATTAAAGGTCAGCTTCCGCCGTTAGAGCAGGGCAGTGCGCCGTGGATTAAGGCATTTTTGAGCGCA
>NW_018133826.1:0-712 GCF_001952655.1 Monopterus albus
TTAAAGAATCCTAAAAAGAAATTAAGAACCTTGAGAATCCAGCCGAGAATACTTTTCAACTTTTTAAAGAACCATTAAACAGCATGAACTAGTAAAAACCTCTCAAAGACCCAGAAAACCCAAACTGAGGTCCCTGAAGCACCCCTCATATACACCCTGAAATAAACACCCTAATGGAACCAGAAATAAAGACTTCACTTCAGAAACCATCACAATCCATTTAGACAAGTGCTAGAACACATTCAAAGGTCTTCTAAAACCCTCTTGAATCATCCAAACCTCATCAAATGTCCTCAAAGAATCCCAAAACACTCGTAAAAGCCCAATATTAAACTGTGGGACCCCTTTCGACTTAACTAGAACAACGTAACCAAGTGGCAGAGTTCCTTAGGGATCCCTAGACTTTCTTGACACTTTATTCAGGGCATTTAAGCTGCTAATTTCTTATCTTCCAGGGTGCCTCCACCTCCTCTCTCTGACCCTTCTGTCCAACTCCAAGATGGAAACTATGTCCCCATGACCCCCCTCACCCCTTCCCTTTCTACTCACCCCATACATACCAACAGTGACCTGGCTTCCCTGGGGAGGCAAGTTCCTCCACCTGCCCAAATGGGTTTCCGTAACAACCCCATGACTCCAGTTGTTCCTCTCACCCCACCACTCCAAAGGAATATTACAAACACTGCAGGTGGAGCAGAGGTCGAACCAGTGC
>NW_018133827.1:0-712 GCF_001952655.1 Monopterus albus
TTGAAAATGTGCATAAAACAGGTGGATAACGAACTCACTGCTGGCATACTACCTCACCTGAGAACTCATTTGTGAATTTTTGGTCATTTTGTTGTCTTCTTGCCTCTTTGTATTGGATGTGATATGCGTTTTAGAACAGGCAAAAATAGTCCTTCAAAAGCATCAGCCATGAGCTTGAGTCTGAACTGAGCCTGGAGGTCTGCTGGCTGAATGTAAGTTTTGTCTGCTCCTGCTGTAAAGCACTGTGTCTTGACTCTCTGTCAGTTGCCTGTCTGCTGGCTTGTCTTTTTGCCAGCTGATTAACCTGTGTGCACTTACTGATACTTTCCTGTCCTCATGCAGGAAGGACTATTTTCTCTCTTTCAAAGAAAAAAAGTTCCATCATTTGATGGAATAAATACAGCAAGACCTAATCTGTTTTCACAGTTTACTCTTTCTTACTAGTTTTCCACATTAACTACAGCAAAAAATCTCTGTCCTTTTACTACAGGGAATAGTGTTTTGTCACGTTAATGCTTTTGCGTTTGCCTTTTGTTTCCACCTTTTTCCCCTGTGACCTGGTTGTGCAGAAAATGGGAGTATTCCACCCCACATGGGTTGGAGAAGTGTAAAATAGTGTGGCAATCTCACAGGAAACCAGCTACGGCCTGCTGTTTGATTACAGCAATCAATTGAGAGAGAGAGGGAGGGAGAGAGAAGAGAGAGAGAGAGA
>NW_018133828.1:0-712 GCF_001952655.1 Monopterus albus
GTGTGTGTGTGTGTGTGTGTTAAAGCATTTCCTGCCTTATTACCTTCCGATTTTGTTGTGCTCAGGTGAATTCGCTCCATTATAAACACAGCGAGCTGAATAAAGCAGCTGTCTGTCAGAGTGAACACAGCCCTCGGTGTCTGTACCTCACACCTGCACATTCGATTAAACCTGGTTCTGTTTCTGATGCCGTCACACACAGAGCGGTTTCTGCTCTTAGTCTTAACGAGTCTGCGTTTTCTCATCTGCACGTTACCGAGAAACAATTATGTTTTACTGTAATTAAATCTTCTCAGGTTCATTTTAAGGCAGCGTCACATTTTATAAATTATTCCCTCTTAAGCTGCCACGTCTCACCTAAAACCTGTAATGCAGTTTAACTTGTGGAATGAAAACAACGGGAGCAAGTTAGGTTAAAATAAGAAATGCTGTCACCTAAGGCTGAACCTGAAACTAACTGTGATTAATGTTCATGTGGATACAACAGAGCTGCTGCAGCAGCAGCTTTGTGTATTGTTTTCATAAAACCAAACCCTGCAGAAATAAAAGAGAAAATGTAAATAACAGTAAGCTGCAGTTACAACTTTTTATATCAGAGCATCAGCAGATAAATAACCTTGAACGCTGTCCCACAGTGAAACACTGTCATCTAACCCTGAAAGAAAAAGGCCGACACACCATAAACAGTAAACTCTGAATACATCACAGATAG
>NW_018133829.1:0-712 GCF_001952655.1 Monopterus albus
TTACCACAAAACATGTGAAAAACTGTTCTCCCCTTTTTTCCCCTTCTTATTACAGCCACCTATTTCTCTATTATAAGAGAAAATTATATTTGTACCTTCTATTTCTTAAATCAAATATTTGACAAACAGGGAGTGGGGCCTCTGGACAAATCATTATTAGTAAGTTCATTCACATTCTAACTAAATTTATAAAGGTGTTATCCACATCCAGACCAATACACCATGGCCTCGGCTTGTCTCACTCTTTGTCTTTTGCCCCCACAGTCATTTGGTTTTGTGCAGTCAGAACCACAATGTCACATTCCAGCCACCAGCTCTTGCAGCTCAGCAGTCTCTTTCCTTGCTCTGGGACTACAGGAAATAGAGTTTGAAAAAGTCAGCATGACTCACACTGTCTTTATTATTGTCCCATTGATGAATTCTTAAGAGGGGGACTCCGCCCTTTGTTCATAGGTCCCCATGCCCCAGGGTTGCCCTCTTGACCCTGGGCCTGCCACGAGACCACTCTGTGCATCTGTCTCTCACATGCCCCCACTTTCCGCAGTGGAAGCACCTCGCTCTTTGGCCTGCAGGAAACCTTCTTGTCCTCTGAGGCCTTCCAGCCCACCCCCCTGGCTGTGCGTATATCAGCTGGGGGATGACGACGGCAGGCACTGAAGACAGAGGGGATCCGACATGGAGAGGATCACAAGCACCTTTTTCTTCCATCTTT
>NW_018133830.1:0-712 GCF_001952655.1 Monopterus albus
AAAAAATTGTCGTTTCTTGTTAAAACAAGGGACTTTTCCAATGTTTTATATATCACACAACGTCCTTATTTTATAAAACCATGTCATTAAAACAAATGTATTATCAATCAATCTTTTCATCAAAGTAAAAGTTATAGTTACAGTGAGTGATGTTGGTATAACAAGAAATTTAATATAAACAAGAAATAGGTGCATCATTGTCTGAAAAGCTATATGACTAGTAAACATATTACACCATGAGCAAGACATGTGACAGGGTGTTTGCATGCCTTATGGCTTTAAATGTTGAAATGGATATAATCACATTTTCAATAAGAATTGGCACACAGAGAGGAAACTGGACCTTAATGTAGACACACACAGAACAGACAGGCTGGTAGATGTGGTTTATTAACAACAAGGCAGTAGCGTCTGTGGGAGGGTGGTGGTGACATCCATGGTAGAACAGCAACAGGGATGAGCTCCCTGTGGAAGGTGAGCTGGAGGCAGAGATGGTGAAGGTGGAGTCCCTGTGGAAGGCGAACTCAAGGCTGAGGTGCTGAGGACCAGAGAGCAGGTGTCCAGTGACGAAACCCTCGGAAGGGAGAGAAGACCATAGGCTTGAGGCAGGATGCAGGACAGGCTGGCTGGCAGACTGGTAGCCAGGCTGGGTGTCAGCTGTGGAAGTCGACTCTGGATGTGGAGTTGGAAACGGAGGTCAACTCTGGAGTGA
>NW_018133831.1:0-712 GCF_001952655.1 Monopterus albus
ATGAGGGGGGAGGCAGGAAAGGGAGGCGGACACTCTGACATTTAACAGAGTTTCAGAAAAAAAAAGTTTTATCTGCTGGATTTGCTGTAAAAGCTAAACAGTTCCCATCTTTGTTCTCCTTCTGTTTATCAGAGGCCATAGAGAAAAGAAGCTGAGTGGCTTATCAGAAGCTAAATATTATCTCAGACTGACATTAAATTTGAAATAGATGGAGTGAAGCAAACAAATTGGTGGTGCTGAGCATGTGAAGGTCAAACGATGGGGCGGCACATCACAGCAGCACCACTGGGAGATATTTGGTGGTGTAGTCAAAATAAAGACAGTCCTGTTTTTTCTCCTCATGCTCCTGATCGTCTTCCCCTCCATTCACCTCCTCCGCTGTAGGTCGTCCTCTCGTCGCTACATCTCAGGTGAGAAAAATCCTCCTGAAACAACACAGCACATCTGAGCATCACTGGATGAAATGGTATCAGCTCGAGTGGCATCCATGTAAAGCTCACTGTGGCCCTCAAAGTCAAAACACACAGGTCAAATCATGCTCCTGCTCCAAATGCAGCCGATGTCCAAACACAAACAGCAGAAATGTGCAGCAAACAAAGTCTGCGGCCACAGTGAGAGCCACCCACTGTCCCTCAACCTGCCTATAACCCTTATTTCTATGCTGAAGGACAGTGTGACAAAGTGAAGGTGTCTGACAGTGATGCACCTACTG
>NW_018133832.1:0-712 GCF_001952655.1 Monopterus albus
TGTGGTCTTTGTTAAGCCTGGTTACTGCATTTAGTTGAGCATAACACCTTTAAGTTCAGGGTTATGGGTTTGAGCCCCACATTGGCTGTGCAGTTAGCTTCTTGGTGGCATTGTTTATACAGCAGCACATCTTCAAACCTCATATTTATTTATTTTGTTTAAAGATTTAAACACCGTTTAAGATTTTTTTTCCACTGGATAAACAAGGACATAAGATATAAATTAGCTTTTTAAATAATGGAGGATTGGAGCAGAATTCTTTACAGTATGTGTAAAAGTGATCCGTTTTAACACTACTTTTCTCAAGTATGAAGGAAAAGGGATTGGAAACATCCTGTCAAACCAAATCTGTGCATATTAAATAATATATCACAGTGCATCTCATTTATCTTGAAGTCAACCAACTTTAGTTGCACAGTTGCACTTTAGTTGGTCAGTATCTGGCCATCTTTTTCTGACTTTCTTTTTCATTTTGTTCTTGCAAAGCGCTCTGGTTTTCATAAGTTTTATATAAATAAACCATCATACTGTCAATAATTTAATTTACAAATTTATTTAAGAGTGTGACTTTTTACGAAATGACTCAACAAACCTTGAAACAGATGATCAGAAACTGGAGTGGTTGTTTCAGTGTGATGTTTAAATTAGCCAACTTTGTCACGAAGGCCTGGAAACAAAGGCAAGATAGAACTACAGGAAACGTTTGACCTCT
>NW_018133833.1:0-711 GCF_001952655.1 Monopterus albus
TGGAGGAGGGGTACTGTGCATAGCTGACACTTAGCTGCCATCCTACTGTATTGTGTGTCCTGATACAAGGAGCAGACCGACAGTGCAGATGGTTAACTGGAGTGGAAGAGCCGGTGGTTTACAAGGACAAGCTATATGTATCTTAAAGACCCACAGTGGCACAGTCAACACTATTGATCTGTACACAGTCGAAAAAACAATTAAAATTAAACTTAGCATACAACAGCAAACCAACAAGAGGGCTAACTTCTAAAGCTTTTGTGTCCCTTTGTGGTTTGGTTGCAGTGCTGAGTTTTGTTGTAATTGGCTTGTTCTGATTCTGGACCAGCTTTTAGAAAGCTTTACTGAATAAATGAGAACACAAAATGTCAAAACACTGTAGTGCTGGGGGGCAAAGAGACACTTGGTGGGATCCTGCCGACTGATTGGCCACTGGGTGTGGGAGGTATTTAGTTCAGGTTGGCAGGGTTCTTAGCTAGAGTGTTCTGTGTTCTGCTGGAGTTGCTGTTGTTTCCCCCCACATTAAAATAAAGTGGCCTTCTGCTGACAAAAAAGATAAATCCTTGTCTCCAACTCTCCCTCACTAGCCATTGTTACAATGCTGTACAAGATAAAATAAGGACATTACATTTCTATTCTTTTTAAGAACTTAAAAGCATTTAAAAACACAGTTTTGTTTTGGGTGGCATGGTGGCTCAGTGGTTAGTGCTG
>NW_018133834.1:0-711 GCF_001952655.1 Monopterus albus
CTTGTCCAAGTCTGTCCCATCTTGTTTGAACTGAAAGACAAATGCAAACACAGGAAGCTTAATAAAACATAGCCAAAATGTGGCCTGTGTGTTATTTATTAATACATAGCTTATTTGTTCACTTTGAAGTGATAAAAGAAGCATCTAGAGTCTCTATTTAAGTAAAGGCAGCAATACATGTAAACAACCCACTCAATTACAAGTTGCAATCTAAATTTCCTCATGTAAAAGTGCAGGTATTATTAGAAACGTGTAATTAAATAACGTTATCCTATTAGAAGTAAAAGTAAGCCTGCTCATTTTACAGGTCATTAGAAAGGATATAGTCTACCCTTAATTTTTTTTAAATCTTGCTACTCAAAAGCCTGTATAATTAGTTAATAAAGACATTTATTAAAACTTTATAAGGTTGGCCCTATGTCGTATTCGTCTATAGCTAACTGCGCATCCTTAAGAAGGTTGCATGATTAATATTTAGCCTAGATAATTATTTGCTGGCACATAAATGTAATCGAATTAAAGTACATTTTCCTCTGAGATATAGTGAACTACTTAATAGCAAGTTATATTCCACTACCGCCAATGAGCGCAAACATTTCCCCCAGTAACTAGTAGTAGCCTGTGCATTGTGCAGGCTACGTGCGCGCTTTACGAAGTTTCAATCTGAATTACCTCCAAAACATGTCCAAATAGCCAGTGTCTCGGTGGTCC
>NW_018133835.1:0-711 GCF_001952655.1 Monopterus albus
TTCAAGAGGTTCTGTCAGTGTCATTTTCTCTCTTACCTGACAATATCTATCTGCAGAGCAGGGAGTGTCTGTATGATTGTCGTACATTATGTGGCACTCTGAGAGGCTACAGTTCAATGAGGGGCAGTACATCTGTGTTTGAGAGAGATGAAACATGCATGATGAAGATGAGAGCCTAAATGGATGAAGAAGAAAGGGAAAGTCACAAATACCACAATACACTTCTCTCTAATAAGGTGAACTTGCCATTCTCAGGGGATGTGTTGCATTGATTCCATGCATGTTATCTGTGTCAACAAAAGACGCATGTCAAGATCAAGGAGAGCAGCAAAGAATTACAATAGTTTTCATTTATTTATATGTGAAAACAAAATCTGGAAAATTAACTCAAACATCAAAACAACAGTAGTGGACATCATAGAGCCTGAGGTCATGATGGTATAGGACTGGGACAGGGCTGTTTAGCCAAGATAAGAGGTAGTTCCTGGGTTAGTAGCACTGATTGAATTAGAAGATGATAGAAGCTGAATACACATAACTGTGGTAATAGGGGACTGGGTTGTGGTTGTAGTGGATGTTGTGCCTCTGGAGATGGTACAGTAGCAGTTGTGAGGGATTGGGTGGTGGCCGCAGTCATTTCTGTACCTTCAGATGTGGTAGTGCTGTTCTGTGCTGAGGTTCCGGTGGTAGAGGATGAAGGCTGGGTGGTTG
>NW_018133836.1:0-711 GCF_001952655.1 Monopterus albus
GGAAAGAGGAAGCCCTGGGGCTGCTGATATAGTACAAACTGTTTCTCAACAGCTGTGGTTTATAGCTGCTCCTAATCGAGAATATATATGGTGTTCTCTAACCTTGGTCTTTTGCTTGGGGAACAAGAAAGGAGCCTGAGAAATCAGCTAGCTCTGCACTAGTATGTGTAATATATGGGCCCAAAATTATGCAATATCCAGGATAAACTCTGTGGTGGAAAGCCGGAGGCATGAACAACCTTTTCATAAGCGACACTGATCAGCTCCCGTAGGCATGAATTGGGTGGCATCAGGTAACTTGGTTATCAGTTCTCCTTATACACTTTGGCTGCACTTTCCACTGCATACCTGTGTGTACGGTCATAAGTGAAGAGCTACTACATTCATATTACAAGCACGTCAAAGCAGAGCAGGTCAAATCATGTCAGTCAGCAGCTTGAGGCATTTTCCTTGTAAAGGTTTCCTGTGCAAACAATCTTATTCAAGTATTAATAGTTTGTCACTGCAGTGCATTTTCTGCAATAATAATCAATGTGAGTTGGAATGAAAACAATATTAAACACACTGTTGGAGACATCAGCTGCCTCTACAGACCAAGTACCACAAACATCTCTGTTCAGACTTGTTGCATATGCACATGTAGTATGTGCTGTTTGTATAGAGACCTTCATGAGGAGGGCTTTCATCCAGTTCATGTGGAATTAATAAAAC
>NW_018133837.1:0-711 GCF_001952655.1 Monopterus albus
TGTGTAAAGTGTGTGTCTTTACTGTGATGTTTCAACTTTGTGTTGCCTTATAATGTTGATGGTCACATCTGGACTCACTCAGCCTTTCTGCAGTTCCTCACAGCTGGGACCAGTCTCTGTCGACCCTTCCATGATGTGTTGTACTTTTTCAGGTCCAACTCATCCAGAACCTCCTCTGACATCTGCAGCATGTAGGCCAGAGCTGAGCACTGGATCTCAGAGAGTCTCTGCTGTGACCTGGTCTCTGACTTCAGGAACTCTTGGATCTCCTGATGGACTGAGTGGTCATTCAGCTCCATCAGACAGTGGAAGATGTTGATGCTTCTGTCAGGAGAGACTCCAACCCTGTTCATCTCCTTCCGGGATGGCTCTCTGGATGGTTTCTGGACTGTTCTCTATCTGACCCAGGAGGCCTCCTAAGAGTCTCTGGTTGGACTCCAGACAGAGGTCATGAAGGAAGCGGACAAACAAGTCCAGGTGGCCATTTTTACTTCTCAGAGATTTCTCCATAGCTCTCTCCAAAACGACATCCAGAGATGAGACAACCGGAGATGGGGAAACCGGATACGCGAAAAATAGAGATGAGGCATCCAGGAATTTCCCCATAGGTCTGTAAGTCGGAAAGCCATCTAGAGTGGACAGACCATCATCTTCATCATAATCAGTCAATGACTCACCATAATGTATTTGAACTTCCAGAAACTTCCTCAG
>NW_018133838.1:0-711 GCF_001952655.1 Monopterus albus
TTCATTATTTTACAATTTCATGGTCATAAAATTGTGTTTCTTTAAATAAGTATTTCATTTTGAACATTTTTGGAGCTCCATGGAAGATGGCCCTGGTATGTATGGGCCATGTACACATTATGTAAACGTGTTTGAGCCTCTAAAAAGTAATAAAATAAAAACAAAGAGGTAAGAATGCTTAAGCAATTCATATGAAAGTAGCAAAAACTGGACAAAGTGTAAAAAATTGTCTGTACCAAATATGTCTTTTTGCTTTCCTGTGCTCTTAATCATCCCGTGGACTTTGGTGGGGGTCCGTACACCATGTGTGGAACCAGCGCTTAGTGTCTATGGACAGTCCAGCATTACCCTATTTGTATCTTTAATTTTATACTTACTATCGTCACTATCAGTAGATTTTGCTTGTAACTGTGTTACTGCATGCCTTTGATGAGAGAATTACAGTAAAACAAAACAAAAAATCCATTTAAGAAGGAAGCAAAGAATAATCACAGTCATTCTTAGAAAGCAGATGTTTGCCATGTGAGTATGCTTTCAGTGCGTAACACTTCCTGTAGCTGGTTCTTAGTAAAACCCTTCCAGCAGTTGGTAAAATATTTATAATCACTAAGAAGCAGCTGCAAAAACTGCTGCGATATCATCACTGATGACAGCGGATCTTAGCTCGCTCTTTCTAGGGCTGAGTTAGTATTAGTGAGGAACAGAGTTAGA
>NW_018133839.1:0-711 GCF_001952655.1 Monopterus albus
TACTCGGTCTGTCGATTCCCCACTCCTTCACCCTCTTCCAATCTTTTTCTTTCTCTCAGCCCAATGAACAATCAGATCATTGTGAAAAGAGCTGCTGGTCTTCAACTCAAACTCTGTTTTTCTCACTCCTCTGTTTCTCCCCTGCCCTTCCTCTTATGATGGTTGTCAGCCGTGATGAAATACGATAGGCTCATTTTCAACATGCCTCCGTTGGGAGCTTAAACCAACAATTATCGATTAATGATTTCAGCATACACGACACACATATAGCCTTGTGCGTGCGTGCAGGAGCTTCACCACCTGACACTGACTCACGTCCAGCTGTGAGGATGTTTGTGTGTCTTGGTGAGAACATGTCTAAGGTCTGCTATCTAAAGCCAAGCATCCTCTGTAAAACAATTAATGGGAGAGCAGACGTCGACTTTAAATACATAGGAATTTAAATTTCCAAGGGATGCCAGAGGAAACGGGTTGTGTTTGAACAGCACTCATACGTGGCCACGGAGCAGGGGGAGAAAAACGTCTGACCAAGGAGCGGAAAGGAATTGGGGAGGGAGGGGGTCAGAAGGGAAAAGGAGAAGGAGTAAAAAGAGGAGGAGGGGAGCATGCAAGTGGAGGCCTGAATAGAAGAGTATGAAGGCAGGAAGAGACTCAGCTACTTCTATACTGTATGATCCATCTGCTTAATTCAGTGTGTGTGTGTGTGTGTGT
>NW_018133840.1:0-711 GCF_001952655.1 Monopterus albus
TCAGCAGAGAGCTGGAGGAAAACACAACGTAAATGAGCATCGTCTTAGAGTGAGGATGTGTGAGCTTTTTGCAAGATGTGTTGAGGAGTTGTGGAAAGCAGATTTCAGTTTCCTCCATCATCAGAGAGAGGAGGAGAGGGGAAGCTGCTGAACACTCTGAGCTTTCTGAGCAAAGTTCTGTGTCATACATTTTTTTTAATCCCCTCTTCATTCCCCCTCCTCCTGCTATGCTGTCTTTCAGTCTCTATCTTATATACTGAACTCCCTCCTCCCTAACTATGCATCATACTCTTCATCATCTTCATATACATCACTCTCTGAAACCCTTTTTCTCTCTGGTGTAAGAGGTTGGTTTGTTTTGGCTGATGCAGGGACTCTAGTGACTACAGCGCCAGTTAAGGCCTTTGTGAGACAATATAAGAATCAAATTGTTCACAATTATTTTAAAAATTGGTTTGTATTAGCTGATGCAGTTAATTTTGGCTAATCAGTTTTAGAAAAAATGGTTATGGTCACCCACAGCACCCACACAACGGGGGACAGAGTTCAGTAAGGAGACAGCTGTAGAGAAGAAGCTGTTCCTGAGTCTACTGGTCTTGGTTGTGGAGGCTCCTGAAGCGCCTCACAGAGGGCAGGGGATCAAACAGTTTGTGAGCAGGGTGAGAGGAATCCTTAAGAATGCTTCGATCCTAAACAGGGAAGATCCATGTG
>NW_018133841.1:0-711 GCF_001952655.1 Monopterus albus
CACATTATCAAGTCTGAACTAGTGTGAACAGGCAGTGATGGTGCTGTTAGCAGCTCGGTGGTCAGTGTGTGAGCATATACTGTACATGTACTGTACATACAACATGTATGCACATAATACTATGTAGTGAATATAACACAGCGTAGACTGCAGAGTGTGTGTGTGTGTTACCATGGGTGGCAGAGCTACTTCGGACTCGGTACACACCAACTGGACCACACAACCATAACAGATGAAGCCTTCACTCAGCACAAAGTCGCCTCGGTCGGCACGCTGCTCCTCCACTACAAACACAAACCCATGTGTGAATATTAACAGATGTATTTCCACTGTAACAGTTTGTAGTGTGGATCTCTCCACAGAAAGTTGTCAGACTCAGTAAAGTTGGTTTCACATCATTTTTTGGTGAATAAGATGAATTCAGACAAAAATAAAGTGTGTGTGGTTTGTAGTAGAGAGGACAGAGAGAACACAGTGACTGAGGCTCAGGTCTTGGTGGTGGGAGGTCTGTGCACGGTGGGCACTGTGCCAAATACACAGCCTCGCAGATCTTTAGACAGGCTTCTTCAGACGTGTGTGAGGGGGACGCTGGTGGAAAACCACTTGCACAGTGACTGTATTTATGGAGGGTGGCCGAGTGGTGAGAGAGGCCGCCTGGTGACGGCCACTGGTCGTCCAGGATTCTCAGTCTTTGACAAAGTCTCGTGCACC
>NW_018133842.1:0-710 GCF_001952655.1 Monopterus albus
GTCCAATCAGTGGACATAACTTATCTTCCTAAAAGTATGACCGAGCTGAAGCACTGTTGTATAAAAGAATGGTTGAGAATATTGTGCACATCGGATCTATAGCTACAGGAAGCGTTATAAGGTCATTGCTGTCAAAGGAAGTTTGACCAGTTAATAAATCCAGGGGTTCACTCACTTTTCCCACCAGCTCTATGAATGTTATTTAATAAATAATAATGTATTATTTGTATACAGTAGTCGTATTGTGTGTGTCTGTAGTTGTGACTTAGATGAACATCAGATCACATTTGACCAGTTCAAAACAGAAAACAAGGTCATATTTAAGGATCTGTTAACGTCTGTATCTTTTCATCTTGCCTGGTAACGTAATAGTTTGTATCAGCTCCAATAAAACGGTGCCTTAGATGGAGAAAATAAAATGTCATCATTACTTAAAGATGAACTACTAATTAGTCAATCAACAGGAAATGAATCAACAGTTTTGCTTCTATAACATTGTAAATTGAATATCTTTTGTGTTTTGATCAATTTGAAGACAAGACCTCGGACTCTGGGAAACTGTGATGAGTATTTGTCGTTACTTTTTATATTTAGTTTGTTTTTTTGATCCATTGATGTGAAGCTTGTTTTAGCTGATATTAAGACTGAGCTGCCACTTGGGTGAATTCCATCTCCTGATTGTGTGTCTGTCATGTGTGACCTTTCATTAG
>NW_018133843.1:0-710 GCF_001952655.1 Monopterus albus
GCAGCTACATCTTGTTCAGACCACTGTAGTCTGGTCAAGCAATCATATATGAGGGTCAAGCTATCACTGGATTTTTGCTTTATGGAATTACAAAGAAAATGAGGGTTTCACTCTCTGAGTGCTGTTTAGTTGTTCATGAATCTGAGGTTCGGCAGTCGAAGCCTCTTTGCCTACACTCTGGCCAAAGCTTTCCTGGGGAGGAGCCTTTTTGCATTTTGAACCAGTTGCAGGCTCATTAAGGCTTTCTGACATAGAGTGAGAAGCAATAGTTGAGGTGAGAGGAAATAAAATCACATAGTAGAATCTTCAACCATTTAGCAGAGAGGACTGATTTAAATTTGGCAAGTGACCTCAGACCAAAGAAACTAGTGCTGATAATAGTTGACTGGTTTATCAAATGTTAGATCAGAATCAAATATAATATAAAGATTTCTTGCATGAGAGTTAAAATTTAATGACAGAGACCCAAGAGTTGTAGGAAGAGTCACAACATTGACAATGCATGTATAATTTAATTATTAAAAACCAAACAGAGTATAAACATATTGATGACATGTCCACAAACTATTATAGAAGTCTAGTTCTACATAACCTGTAGTGTTGTTTCTGTGATACTGACCTTGTCACAATCAGTGATGGTGTAAACGTGATTCATTACCAGCCCCACTTCTTCCCTTTTTCTGTTTTCAAGGTCGTTGGTGGCCTGTGAA
>NW_018133844.1:0-710 GCF_001952655.1 Monopterus albus
GAAAATGGATGGATGGATAATGTGCAGAAACATGATAGACAGGAATTCGCCCCTGGCCCAGGCCAGAGTGTAACTAGATACATACAGTGTACCAAAACTCAAATGGGAAAATAATTTAATTCTCTCCCTCAACTCCGACTTCTGAACAGAAATTTGCAATAACAGTTTTTCTATTACCAGCAATGTAAACTTACAACTTATACAATACAAGACCATTTACAGGACCCATATCTCCCTGGTCTTGAAGCAGAATAAAACACAGTAATACGGTTGGCCATTGCTAGTCACATGGCTCACGCAGCAGCCTGCATTTTCAAAATAAAAGTCTAGATGACAGATCATCCATTTCAAAACAAACTACAACAGAACCCAATAAATTTACACTTTAACATATTATTCTTTAAGTGCATATTTATTCATAACTTATGGACTTTTACTTGTTCATATTCCAAACTGCTTTTATTCACAGGGCTCTGTTAACCTGGGTTGCACCATATTCCCATTATTGCAGGAAAACAGCTTGTACATCTCGGCACTATTTGACCTTAGCCTTGGTGCCTCATCCAGTTACTACTGACAACAGCTTGGACTAACAAAAAAATAGTCTATTACTTGGAATTTCCCCAACTGGGTAGTGCCAGGGGTTTTTAAATACTCATTTTTCTTAATCATTTTATTGATATTAGACAATATCTAGGTTGTTTTCTCAG
>NW_018133845.1:0-710 GCF_001952655.1 Monopterus albus
TGTCACTGTCAGCACAGCCAATACAATAGTCTTTATATATCCATGACGTTTTTGAAGTCAACATTCTTCCAGTGCTTGCTGTGTCCCCAGCAATTGGCGTATAATAATAATAATACGTCATCAATACTGAGGCACTTCAAAGCCAGGCATCGGGGCATGCAGGAAAACACAGATCTATATTTATTATGCACATTCTTCCACACAATGATTCATTAAACACATTACACTAATGTGATATCACATAGCAGTTTGTTTGTTTCTGTCTTAGTGGACTGAAAGCAAGAGCTGGTGAAAGTCTCCCAACCTTTTTCCATTGTGGATGATCATGGCTTCAGAGTTTTTATTGTGTAAGTGTGATTTATCTGGTTTTATTTATATATTCTTTTCTGTTTTACTGTAAAGCACCTTGTAACTTAGGTTGAGAAAGGTGTTATATAAATACATTTTGCTTGCTTTCTTTGTGGGAAAGTTAGACCCCACATACACTCTGCCATCTAGACAGGCTCTAAAGAAGATGGTGGATGACAAATATGAGAAGACCAAGGCCAAGGCTCAACTGCAGAATGTGGATGGAGTGAGTCTGACTTCTGATATGTGGACCTCTATTAATATGGATACATATCTTGCAGTCACTTGCCATTATGTGCTTGACAATGCAAAACTGGCCACGGTACTTTTAGGAGTGCCATTCCCTCAAGACCACACTGCTG
>NW_018133846.1:0-710 GCF_001952655.1 Monopterus albus
GGAAACAATTATCAAAGCACAGACAATATGATGTAGCTATAGGTCTGAACTATTTGGAAGGACAATTCAAAATCTAATCACTTATAAGAATGGGGAAGGCGTGATTCCTCCTCTGTATTTTTCATCCTCCTAAACCACTGAATGAAGCAGCGAAGAAGGTTCTCCACAGAGTGTGCTGATTGGCTGGCAGCTGTAGAGTAGGAGATGGCATCACACACCAGTTTTTTCCTGGACTTGGCTCCAGTCCTGAGGGCATCTGCTAGAGCAGCCTGTTTGCAGAGGGAAAAGGCACCGTCTCCATCTACAGAACCTCTGTGCGCAGCTCACTTAATTACAATTTTCCTTTCTAAAGATCATTTGAATAATAGCATCCTGTCAAAGGTATTTGTGACTTTGATTTGTCAGACATCACACAAGCAGAACATTCAATTTGAGTAACACACAACTACAACTTCATGGAAAACTCTTTTATACTTGTCAAAACTAACAGCTGACAAAGCTACTTTTTGGCTTCAGAACAACATCTCCTGCAAGTCCCAAAACATTTATTTTTACCATTCTTTTAAAGGAGGCTCCAGTACTAAGGACTAAGTACAGTAGGTGGAAATCTACTCCTACTAAAGGTTCAGTGATATATCTGGTTATTGTGGTCTTGGGAATTTTCTTCAACCTTATACTGCAGTTCAAAGAACTATTCATTTTAAGCATTA
>NW_018133847.1:0-710 GCF_001952655.1 Monopterus albus
TGATCTGTATGATGGCCAGGCCACTCTCAGGCTGGACCAATCAGAGCAGAGCTGATGACCTCACACAGAGACCAAACGTGCCTTTATGGGAGGAGCTGCAATAAAAAACCAAACATTAAAGCAGCTGGGATGTGAAAACAAAGTGTAGTGTGAACAGCCAGCAGCTCCTCGGCCTCATGCAGCCTTATAGCTTTAGACCCAGTCACTTGTGTTTCCACAGTGATTTTAGACAATTTCAAATGTCACATGCACAATTCAGTTCCTGAAAATTTGCTGGAGGAGCGTAGTGGGGTCAATGTGTGTGTTTCAGGTTGTGTACAGTTGGGTCAGAGCTACCGCAGCTGATCTGCTGTGTCCTGTAGACGAGTCTGTGCACCACAAGGTGGCAGCACGACGCTGTTCACAGAAGGACCAACCTGCAAACAGACCACCAGACACCAAGTGGTCAAAGCTCTTTGTTTTTGTAGTGGTTAAAACAAGCAAATATAGTTAATAGTTAATGCTTATGGTTAGTGTGTAACATGTAATATGTGACAGGTAACTGAGTACAATGGAATGCAGTAGACTACAGGGTGAGCTGAACAATGCCCACATAATATTATCAGGTTTTGACCTTTGTTCTGAAAGTGGGGTGTGTGTCAAAACGAGAGTTCCAGGGGGATGTTCAGTCTGTTTTCTGTTTGTGAGCCCATTTCAGAGGGTGTTTTCCC
>NW_018133848.1:0-710 GCF_001952655.1 Monopterus albus
ACAGTAGTTTGTTTCTCCCCGCAATCCATCCTTTCAGTTATTTCTCCATCCCCCAGTTAAAGTCACACTTAAAAAATATACATTTCTCCATCACACAAAAGATATGTTTAACAAATAATCATACAGTCAAGTTAAAGTAGTGTCATGGAATATGCACAGCCTCTGGACTCAAGTTAAGAGAACTACAATCATTATCCTTTTGATGAATTTAAAGACTAATGCTTCTTACAAGAAACTCACATAAGAAATCCACAGTTGCAAAACCTTCACTTATTGCTTATTGTCTCCATGTCTCAGCCTATATATTCTCCCCATTTCCCTCAGTCAGATTGCTGGTTCTGTGCACCACACCCAGCTTGCTCCTGTTGTTCTTCCCTTACTGTGATTATTTCCTGTGAGTTTTTGGACTCTCCCCCCTTGTGCCTTGTTTATGGACTTTGATGATTTGGACTTCAGTTCTTGGTTGGTGGTGAACTTTCTCTTTAGTTTGTTAGTGTCATGTCTTTCCAGTTTACTGTATCGCTCCCTGACTGTGCTGTTTAGTTGTTAGTTTTCTTTAAATGTCTTTGTGTTACAGTTTGTCAGGCAGAAGTCTTGAGGTGGCCTGTTTTGTTTCATGTTACTTTTATTCATTTGTTACTGAATATCAGTTCATGTCTGCATTTCCTCCCCTAGCCTGAATCCTCTCCTCCCCTCTCCTCCCCATGCAT
>NW_018133849.1:0-710 GCF_001952655.1 Monopterus albus
GCTGTGTTTTGGACCGTCAGTTTGGCTGGTATGTGTGAGACGGACCCTGGGGGAAGTGCCATTGTGCACGACTTCTAAATAAATGACAGAGAAAACAGTTTTGTGGTCATTGTAAAAGGACACGCCCTGTCCAGAGTCGTCCGGTGTATGGGGCCTGGAATAATCGCTAACCAAGATCAGCATAGGTGCTAGCGCCCTGCTAGCTAGTTTAGTTGCACCAGTGTAGCTAGTCTCTCTCCTCCACGCCTATATTGAATGAAGTTCTTTAAATAATAATTGCGGTTACGAGTGTAAAGCAGATCCTGTTGTCCTGTGCTCATTGGGGTGGGATCCATAAGCCTTCCAATTGTGTGGCTTAAGTACATTGCCAATCTCCTCGTTGAACCTAGTCTTTGATAACCCTATCCGTAGATCCCAAGTGCTGATACAGGTGCTATCGCCACGGGCAGGTTACACAAGGAAAATGCTGCTTCGAGTCTGAAGCTTGTATCAGAGCATTGGTGTCAGACAGCCATCACTACTATTCTCCTACTCTACCTGTGACCATGACTTTTTGTGCTTCAAGTAAGACTGTTTTTCGTATTCTATCTGCGTTATTCTCCTGAGAACTTACCTGTGTGGTATCCAGCTATCTACCCACCAGCTGCTGTCCACCTGTGCTACTCCTCAGCTGCAGTGATGGGAGTTCCAGCTCTTTTAAGAGAACTGGT
>NW_018133850.1:0-710 GCF_001952655.1 Monopterus albus
TGTGTGTGTTGATGTTCCTCCAGTGACTGGCTGCTCACGTTTTGTCTGTAACATCTGGCACTATGCTGATGTTTGCTACGTGTCAGTAGTTTGTACTGGTCAGCGTGTGTTCACCACCAGTCAGGCCACCGCAGTGCCAGTCTGCACGCTCCAGTCGTTCAGCTATGTCTTTGACCTGCTCGGCTCAGACCTCCAGATCTACGCGGTAACGCCGGTACCGGACAGCATCAGTGTCCTCCAGATGAACCGAGTACCGGACCGCATCAAGAGCTTCTACCGGGTCAACAACGTGCGGCGTTTCCGCTACGACCGGCCCTTCCACAAAGGACCCAAAGACCGTGAAAATGAGTTCAAGGTGAGTGGGGAAAAGTTCTCTCTTCTCACAGCTGGGTTGTTCATCAAGAGAAAAACATTCTATCACTGTCTTATAATTTAAATCGTTACCTAGATTAGTGTTCAAATCTAAACAAGCACATTAATCAGTGCAACGTTTCAGACCTCAGCCCTGATCAACGTGCCATAAACCACCACTGTTGTACATGACACTACATCACATTAATGATGCTGACGGACCTGCGTGCTGCTCAGATCGGTCACGTCACTGACGTGTCTCGTTGTGTCGCAGAGTCTCTGGATCGAGAGGACGACGCTGATCCTCACTCACCCTCTGCCTGGGATCTCACGCTGGTTTGAGGTGGAGAAGAGAGAGC
>NW_018133851.1:0-709 GCF_001952655.1 Monopterus albus
CGAGTGGCACTGTTGTACAACCAGACATTTCAGTATTACAGAGTTGCTTATCTAGACAGATACCTCAGAGTACAACACAGAGCATAGCGCCCCTGGCGACTGTACAGGGAGGAGTTTTGCAAACACGAGATTCAGTTCCAGGAGGTAAAACTGACAGATTTAAAGAACAGACTTACCTAAATGAGTTAAAATCTGGTTGTACTCCCTTTAGCCTCCAAGACATGAGCATGGTTAAATCCCAGCTACCTGGCATTGAGAAGGGCGGTGCACCGTGGACTAAGGCTTTTGTAGGTGCTTGTGCAGGATTTGTGCCTGCAATTGGAGATTTTTGTCATGTTTTTACAGCCTGTGCTTCTTTGAGCATGTTACAGGAGGTAGAATTGATGGCAAATACTACTGGGGATCATGATAATACTGCCCTCCATACTGAAGTTCATTGGCTTTGGCCAGTGATACGCCAGAAATTCCCAGTACAGGTGCACTCTGTTGAGCTGTGTAGAATTCCACATCAAGAGGGTGAGAGAGGTAGTCAGTTTTTGCTCAGAGTGCATGAACTCTGGCAGAACCACACTGGTGATGACCCAGCCATCAATGACACTATGGGGATGCTATTTCACAGTGCTATGGAGGCTTCCCTCCCAGCATCCATACAGCATCTTCTGCGGACAGGTAGTGGGACTCTGCACATTTACCTTTGAGCAGTGGTCAG
>NW_018133852.1:0-709 GCF_001952655.1 Monopterus albus
GGACTTTCTGTTATATTTCTTAGTGAAAGCTGATTGGACTCGTGATCCTCTCATCATTTTGTAAAAAAAATTCAGATTCTTTAACAAACCAGTCTCTTTCCTAATTTAAACCAGATCTTCCTCCTTTCCGTTGTTTCCACAAAGCTCACTAGATGGCACTGTAGCCCAGCCTGTGACATTACGGGTCCACACAAAACAGAGGGGCCTCATCCACTGGTCACATATCACATGTTGACTATTGACTGTATTTCATTGGATGAGGCCCCCCCGCTCACCCAGGCCCACCCACATCTGCTTGAAGCAAACCTTTTACTATTGCACGATGTTGTAGTCACTGTAGTAACCTGCTTAAACTACATGTGGTAATGTTCAAAGTCTGATTCTGTAAACTTATATGTTTGCTTTTAAGGATTTACCTCACAGTTACTTTGAAGCAACTCTTGTAATGCTTCTAAGCCTGAAGCATTTATCTTGAAGCTCCATAAACAAAGTTAAAGTGCTGAGTTTTGCTGTTTAAAAGAAATGTAAATTTCACAAGCTGTTTAAAAATTAATGTGGAAAATGGCTATTCAGTAGCGTCTTTTAGCTTAATTCACTGTCACATCTCTAAAGCACTAGATGCAGAGATTTATAATGCTTGCTTGTCCACAGTTTAAGATGGTTGCTGAAAGGCCAAACCTCACTGATGCTTAAACGTTTTCACTTCTTC
>NW_018133853.1:0-709 GCF_001952655.1 Monopterus albus
ACCTTCTTCATTGGGAAGTGGGGGGCATGACCACTGCAGAACTTGGTAACCATTCCAAAAAGCATGACAGAAACTGGTTCGTTGTTGAACAGAGGAGATCCTGGATTAGAGAAATAGGGTGGTGTTAGTTTACACGGCACGTTTGCTTTATACCCATGACATGACTGACACTGTCTGATGCTGGTAAAAATGTACCCAGCTCTGTTCTGAAGGTTTCCCTTATGATTTTCCATTCAGGCCTGTCAGCTGGGTCATCCTGCTGGATTGTTTCCACCATCAGGTACATTATGTTAAGCAGCACTCTGAGGTCTGTGCTATCTGCGAGAGAAATGGCTGGTTTTCTCACAGCACTACTACAGGCAGCGGTGTTACTGAAAGAGAAAAAACTCATTATGTAATATTAAATTCTCCAAAGAAAATTTAACAAAAGAAAACCTGTAGTCCTCTAGAGCCAACAATCTTTTTTTGCTTTGTTTCACTGTGGTCTAGCAAATAAAGCAGATTTTCTTTTCAGAAATCATTATCATGAAGTTAAAAAATCTCCTGGTTCAAATTCACATAAAGTGCTGACTGTCATACCCAAATAAGATACTGAAATCCAGAATGCCAATAAATATTTTCCATACTAATATCCTGCAACAAAAGCTAGGCTTACTCCTACATGGCTAGAAAACTGATGCAGAGCATACTCAATCTCCATGTTGAGCAG
>NW_018133854.1:0-709 GCF_001952655.1 Monopterus albus
AAAAACAGACACATGGACATTGTTAATAGATGTCCATTTGTCCAACATCTGAACAGACCAACATCCCATCTATGCTTTATGAGGTGGAACAGGCTTGAAATGTGACTCGCATTCTGGACAAGGGTGGAGCGTTATCCAACAGACCTGTCCATTCAAGAGAACAAAGTCTGTAAATCAATCAGTCAATCTGGATCTTGCAATGTATAATGTTTATGTGAGTGCCTCATACTGTATCTTTAGAGATTCACTATAGGACATTATTTGGAATTTGCTTATACGCCATTTGGAGATTCAACTAACATTTATATGATAAGAAAACTAAATATTACAGCCAATGTAATATTTAGAACTTCATTTCTTCTTTGCAAGAGAACTAACAATTGCTGTGACTAATGACAGTCAGCAACATTAAATAGGAATACACATTCTGAAATGAAATTACACAGTCAGATTAATGTAAACATCACATTCCCTCATCATGTAGTGAATTATGAGACGAAAACAGGAATGGGAAATTCAATTTACGCTGCATGATACTTACATACTCTGCCTAATGTTACAATTACAGCTACAAGAGCTATCAGAGTTTGTTTTTTCTGTTTTAATTCCAAAACAGGTTTCTGTTACAAAGTTCAGGCACTGATTTTGCTTTTGGATTCTGTAGTACTTAGCATTGCTAAATTATGGCTGGGGAGGTGTGGGATTTAGA
>NW_018133855.1:0-709 GCF_001952655.1 Monopterus albus
CTCCCTTTAATTTCAGTCTGTCAGTCATGTTTGTTAAAGGTTTGTCATGACAGTCAGGTTTGTTTGGAAAAAGATGTATTTTCACAATTTGCTCACACTAGAGCGGACACAGTCTCGGTCAAACAACAGCTAATGAAACGGCAAACAGCTGCTGTACTGCTGCACCAATTTGGTTGCTAGGAGACCAGAAGACTCCACATGTAAAGATGTCTAATATATCTAATGTCTGTGTGTGCTAGGAGCTACCCAGTGGCCATGGCATTGTTATATACTGTACAAATAAAGATACAGGAATGGGAAGAGAAAGAGAGGATGAAGGGAGAAATGAGCAGATAACTTCTTCAGTGCTGGATCTGCTGGAAGATAAAAGACTTAAAAGCAGTTACTCTGCTGGAGTGGAATCGGACGAAATAATCTGAATAATTCACACGCTGGCCAGTTGTTTCATGTTTACTAATTCTCTCTTTGCAGTTCTTTTGTTAGCACAGTTCAGAACTCGGCTATCACAAGTAAACCAAACATTTTATGGGGAAGTGATGAATTTACTGAGCTCTCAGCTTAGTGGAGCCCATGTTGGCCCAGAGTCAGTAACATCATTAACAGCCTCTGTTTGCAAACCATCACAGTTATGTTTTGCATGACTTGGCACTGATTCTACATGGTTTTGAGTCATAGTCTATTGGGTTGTACCGTTTAGTTTTATCCTAAT
>NW_018133856.1:0-709 GCF_001952655.1 Monopterus albus
TGGAAAGTTTTGTAAAAGGTCTTTGTTGGTTATACATTTTCGCCATCAAAGCATCCGACTCCCTTGCGTGCTTCTCATCCGACAAGTTCTTGTATTTCCCCTCATGTTTGGTCACGTAGTGGCGATTCAAACTGTAATCCTTGAACACAGCAACCTGTGTACCACAAACTAAGCACACAGCTTTACCTTTGACTTCTGTAAATAAATACTTTCCAGTCGATGTCTTGTTGAAAACGTGGCATTCGACATCAACTTTTCTTTTTTTGGCGTGAGTTGACATTTTGAGGGTTAGCTAGCCAACATCACCTGTCTCTCACCCGGTAAGTCGGGTGAGAGACAGGCACTAAACTGAACCTTTGAATGAATGAACCAATACTCGATACAAATGATGAAGTAGTTCGATACAGGTGTCATGGTGTCAATTGGGCATCACTAATGTGTGGCGCTGGCTGATCCCTCATAGGACGCAGGATAAACAGTAGAAAGGAAGAGAAGATGTATAGTAAGGTAGGAAGGAAGAGAAAGGACAGAATAGATGGGGAGGGTTTTATGAGAAATGAAAGCACTCTGCAGGTGGAGAGCGGAAGTATTTATAGGTGCAGTAGGTTGAAAAATGCTACATCTTAAGTTTACATTTAAACAGACACCCCCTATATTTTTTTGCTCTATTACTGTGTCTTTTATGAAGTTTCTGTGCACTATACACCTC
>NW_018133857.1:0-709 GCF_001952655.1 Monopterus albus
GAATTATTGCCAGACAGAAAATTAATCCGCAATTATGTTTATCACTGAGGAATGTGTTTTTTTGTTTGTTTGTTTGTTTTCACAAAAATGGCAAACATTTATTGATGCCGGGTTCTCAACTGGAAGAATTTTCAGTTTTTCTCTGTATCATTGTATTTTGAATATCATTGGGTTGTAGACTGTTGATCCGTCATGACCAGCCACTTGAAGACATCTGAACCAAACAAATCTGTAGATAAACCCATAACGACAATAGTTGCAGCCCTAAAATGACCTCTGATTATTTTGTTCCTCCATCTTTGAGTAACCATAATTGTTGCCAGTTCTCCTGATCTCTGTTGTCTCAAAGAGGAGTGCATAGTGAGGCTAAGTTACCAGGACAAGCTCATAATACCAAGTGTTTGGTATTTTAACGTACACACAAACACGATGGCCTGCTGCTTGTTGCCTTGCTAGCCTAGTTGACACTTTAGGGTGCTTAGTAATTCAGTCTTTTTGAACAATGACTCATTGTTTCAGGCCACCAAACTTTATACTGCTTGTGTGATTTCAAGGTGTCAAAACACAGATTTATTTGTTACCAATATTGAATTATGATATAACATTTACCGTGGTTATTATTTGCATCTTTCTGATGAGTGTTTGAACCGATATATGGTTTGTCTAGACTCTAGACAATAAAAGGTCATTGTCAGGTTTGCCCGGCTGC
>NW_018133858.1:0-709 GCF_001952655.1 Monopterus albus
CCTCAAGGAAAACAGTACCCGAGCTGAGTTTGGTTACAGTTACAGACGGTGACTGTGGAACATTGATTCAAACTGTTTAGCATGGATGTTACACAAGGTGTGTGGAATAAAGTTACCTGAACAGGACCAGTCAGCCTCCTATGAGCACAGCTACACTGTTTCTGGATCCTTCCCCACACAAACTAAGATTTTACACTCAGATTATGGCTATGTTATGGTTAGTATTAGCTGAAAAACTGAACATTAGCCTTCATGAAAGTAAGATTTACTGCAGGACTTACACTGCAATTGCCAGTAGGTTTAACTGCTTAACTAAAATTAGTCATAAACAGACAACTGAGTGTGTGTTAAATTAGTTCTAGCACTCTAAAAAAACAGGCCTGCAATAAATATTACCTTCATGAAGTTTATTGTAGCCTAGATGTAATTTAATGTAGAACATTCGTATTCTCACTTCACATAAAAATGAACCTATAGGTGACTACTATTCAATTTAATCTATCCTTCTGTCTTACTACAGCAACGTAGTCAGAGAGCCCTCCAGTCTTTTGGAATGAGAGTGATTATATAATAACTAGTAAAGAGGTCAGCATAGGCCACAGCCTCTACTTCTTTTCTTGTAATCTATAAATTTATTGAGTCAAGCTTTAAATTGGAAGAAGAATGTATCAGCAGGGTGGCCAGCTGATGGCTGCGGCCGGGAAACCCT
>NW_018133859.1:0-709 GCF_001952655.1 Monopterus albus
GTCTCAATCTGTCTCTCTGCCCTGAGGCCTCCATTGCAGAACTGATTCAGTTTTCCTCCATCAAAATGCAATTTCTCTGCTTCACCATCACCGCTCACCTCCTCTCCCCTTCTTCCCATTCACTCTGTTGTCTTCTTTCCTTCGTTTCCTTCCTTTGCATCCTTTTATCTCACACCTTCCTTCTTTCTCTCTCTTCTCAGGCTGCCATTTTTGTCCTGTCTCTCTCCTCATTTTATCAGTCTCCCCCTCTCTCTTGTCATCCCTCAGACTTCTCTTCTTGCAGGATGGAGCCTGATATTTCCCTGGGGTTCCTTGCCAGCTTGTCTTGTGGTGTTTTTCCCCTCAATGGATGATTGGTTTGTGATGGGGGAGATGGTATGCAGCAGCAACTTTATCCCCTCACAGGCCGATAGATGCGCCCACATTGCAGAGGTTAGGGATGACAGGGTATATAAGAAGGTGGGAGTGGTGTGATGGTTTCACTACCCGGAGCCTCTGTTAAGTGCTCTGCTGGTAAACTTCTAGAAGAAGCTCATCTCTGGCCTGTTGACAGGTTCATAACAGATGATGCATATCATGATTTAAAAAACTTTAAAGGCAGACTACACCAAGTTTCATCAGATGCAGGTGTCAAAGCTACTGCCACCAAAGAGAAAGAAAGGAATGGGTGTAAATACACTGTGAATAGAACAGAACCGTACCTTTAGGT
>NW_018133860.1:0-709 GCF_001952655.1 Monopterus albus
AAAAGAATTGGGTTAATTTCTAACATGGTGAAGGTATCTGCTTCACTCTGACATCAGCAATATACCTTTCATACACTGTTCAGTGCAACCAACTGTCCAAACTATGATGATTTATGTGTGGTCAGTATGTGTATTCCCTGCTGAGCTTCCTAACATCACAGCTACTGAATGGAATGTTATATGGAAGGAGAATGAAGAAGCTTTGTCCTTGGCTTCAGCATATGAATGCACCATAGTGTGACTGTACAGGTGACAGGCAGTTTGGGGTAATGCTGTCAAGTATGCCAGCATGTTAGCATCATTGTTGTTAGCATGCTGACTTAAGCATTTAGCTTAAAGCACAGCTGTCAGCCTTGCACAGCTGCGTGCATAACTGTAGACTGTTGTTGCACAGAAACAGCTTTTCTTGCTTTGATCAGTCAGGCTCTTTATGAATAAATCATCACTGATATATTCTAGCTACCATTCAGCTTACATCAGCTAAACATAAGCCATTGCAGTGATGAATGATGTGACCCAAGTATTAGATTTACTGTACTAACCTCTTTCCATTTTACTTGAAATCTTTGGTGATGTTTAAAGCATGGGGCATTTGTACTCAGTATGTGGGCATGTGTGCTTTGTGAGTCCTGTGAGTGAAGTTTGGATCCAAAACTGATCAAACCCAAGATGAAGATGATTTAGGTGTACTTGCCAAATGGATGTTGAT
>NW_018133861.1:0-709 GCF_001952655.1 Monopterus albus
AAAAAAATTAACCTGGGGTGTCAAGATACAGACTTTGGATAGCAAATTAACTTTTATCACGCACTGGTCACACTAGTAAACAGAGGTCATAAGTCATGAACAACATTCATTCAATATATCAGAGGAGCATATCCTGCTTAGGAGCAGCAGAGAAGCTGTAATCACATTGTAGGTTATTGGTATTCAATTTTGGGGTTGAAGAATGAATTGTCAAACTGTTTATCATGCATCTCATGGCAGGACTCTGCTCTCCACCTGTGAAGGGCTTGAAAGTGTCCACGTCAAAGGTCTGCTTGCCGATTTTGGACAGATCCACTTTCAGCTCTGGGCAGATGTGATACTCCTGCAGACCTTTGCTGATTTCAAATATTTTGTTTGTGATGCCCTCAGGAGCAGGGCCTAGGGACAAAGTAAAAGGCAAAGAGAATGCTTAGGGATTGAGTAGTGTAACGAGTTCCTTTTGACAGGGAGTAATAAGTAATAACTAATGAGTAACAAGTAATATGTTGCATTTTTTTGAGTAACAAGACCATCACTGGGTGGTACAATGCAGTCCCCACGCACCTCCACTTGAGATGTTGTACTTGATGCCAAAATCTCCATTAGGGCCCCCTGGGTTGTGGCTGGCTGTTAGGATAATGCCACCAACTGCTTTTATCTTGCGGATCACACAGGAGACTGCTGGGGTGGACATGATGCCATTCTGCCC
>NW_018133862.1:0-709 GCF_001952655.1 Monopterus albus
TCAGTCCATTTATCTTGTCTCATTAGCTGTGATCCGAGTGGTGAGGACAGAAGGGCTAGGACCAAACCACATCCGACTCTGACAGGAGGGGAGGAGCGGCCCCGGGAGCGTGACTATGTTGCTACGTCATATGTTCCTAACAAACAACAACAATGCTGCTCCTCCTCAGATAAGACATTTCCTAACAACTACTTCAATTGTTGAACAGCTGTTCTGAAAAAATCTTCACAGCACAGTTTTTTTAAGCAGTTCAATAATTTCCAAATGTGAAGATAAAAATTCCAAATATTGTTATGAGCCCATAAAGTCCACATGGAGCAAATGTGTGTTATTACTCACATGAGAGGTGATGTTGGCAAGGATCTCTCTCAGGATGTGCTGGCGGTATACAAGCTGGACCCGGATAGGCACCAAAAGGGGATCTGTGGATAGAGAGACAGTTTTCTGATTACCATATTTAGCTAATATCAGTCCTTCAGATTCCATGGTTTACAGTAGCATCAACAGCGCAGTTTATAGCAATGAATGGATTGAACTTGTCCCAAACATTGATTCTGGCCCCAACAGTTTTCTCTTGACTTTTATTTTCTCAGATAAATAAGTGCCTGTGCTCTTTCTCAGCCTGTCATTTCGGAGGAAGATTGTAAATTTGGTGTTTGTTTAAGGAAGGAAAAACTATCCCAATGCTTTGAACTCTCATTTATTCTGT
>NW_018133863.1:0-708 GCF_001952655.1 Monopterus albus
ACAATGGAAATGAACCCATGGACTGGAGCAGATGGTAGTTTTCTGTTTTCTTTCTATTGTAACATAATAGAAATGTATAAAATGTGTGTATTTGCTTGTGTCTGTGTGTCAGGATTCCAGCAGGCTAATGTCGTCATCCTGCCCAATCATCTGGCCAAGGACTTTGAGGGCTTCTGTTATAATAATCCTGCCCCCTTACCACTCCTTTATCGCAGCCAATCAGGAGAGACTTCTTGTCCACCTCTGGCTAGACATGCTGACATAAGGTATTCCATCCATGTTAATACACCATACTCTGAACAAACATCTCACAGATTGCCATTAGATTTTGACCATAATACTGTGAGCAGCACCATTACTCTCACCATGTGTTATAAAGGTCAATCAGTTACACACCACTCGGCACACTGCTCTCTATGGATAACTAGTAGAGTTACTTATCACACAACTGTTTATGGATATTTCTATTGACCCTCAGCCCACCCCACGGACACAGTACTGTCTTTCAGCTGATATTCATGGCGCACATCAGCCGGTCACCCACATGAACCTTTACTAATATCTCCACAACTCTGATATCAACTTGGCAAACATATTTGTGGACTGTAGTGTTTGTTGCAGAAAGCAGTAACTGACATGATCCATCTCAGAGTGAGCTGGTCTTTTACCATCCATCCATCCAGTGAGTTGCTGTCCCAAGTGAAGGAG
>NW_018133864.1:0-708 GCF_001952655.1 Monopterus albus
AAACTACAGTCACAAAACATATTCACCTACTAAAACCTATTAAGATAAGATGCATGTACCATATTTTCTGGAGTACCATAAGTCTGGAGAAGACATAAGTTTGTCTGATCTAATTCATTATGGAACCATTAAAAGAATTATTACTTACTGGTATGGGAACTGAAATGTGAATGGGTACACATGGCATCCTGGGGCAACAACACTGCTGTCTGAAAAAGACACAAGAAATATTGTAAAGCTACTAGTGAACAAGATGACATTCAGACATTTGTTTGTATTACACATGAGGCCTGGTCCCTCAGATGTCAGGTAATTTGGGGTCAGGGTTATAATGCAGTTTGATATCTGAATTCCAGGTCAGAAGTAGTGCAAGATTAAAGAGACAGGAATTGGACAAGCACCACAAACCTTTAAAAACCTTTCCACAAGTTTCTTGGTCAACAGCAGAGCATAAAAGTACACTTGGGGTTGTTTACAGTTAATGCCTGAACAACAGAGTGCATGGTCAACACAATCTTCACATCTCATGTTAATCTAATCAATTAGAGGAAAAGCTGGAATATGAAGAAAAATAAAATGGCTACACCAGAAACCAGCTTCAAGCTATCATATCATATTACAGGCTCTTTTTAAATCTGTGGGATACGTACAATACAAGAAACAATTGTAAAATGCTTACATGTTTCTCCATTTTGCTTTCTCAGTAGT
>NW_018133865.1:0-708 GCF_001952655.1 Monopterus albus
AATGTTCAGTGCCTATGACGAAGCTCCTGCAGAAGAGGGAGCTGTAAGACTGTATATTAAACAAGCAGCTCGCTCAGCTGCTAAAGCACGTCTGCGTGACAGTACAGCGTCTTTACTACAGAAACACAAAACAGAAGCTAAAGTTAAACAATGTGAGACATTTCTTCAGGACTGTCTCTGTTTTTTGGCTGAATTTGAAAAATTTCAGAAAACCATAGCCAGTGGAAAGAAAGCACACAGGTCTGTTTTTTTCTCCGATGACACCCATACAGATAACAGCTCAGAGAAATCTCAAGGTCACTTACAGGTTCCCTCAGCCCCTCCCTCTCAAGCTTCTTTGCAGGAAGGAAGAAGGGAGACAAAATTTCAAAGTAATGCACAACACCAGATGCCATTAGTTACCCCGGCCGTGAGTAATCAAAATGTTTCACCACTAGTTGTTGTACACGGGGGAATATTACAGACAGCTGCTTTTCCTGGTGGAGAAAAAGACTGGCATAGCACTCAACAATATCTGGACGGTGTTAAAGCGGAGTCTGAAGCACAGACTGCCGCTCTCAGGAATGAAGCTTGCACTTCTGGCAATGATAGTACTTCTGTAGTTTCAAATACTGTGAAAAAGTTGCAAAAAGCGTGTGGTCTTTCCATGAAAACTCATAGTTCTACTTCTGTTGCTAGAGAGAAGAAAAAGCATGTCTGTCACATGGC
>NW_018133866.1:0-585 GCF_001952655.1 Monopterus albus
TTCCTAAACAGAAACTTGTGATTATTCTATATTAAGTTTTAGTAAGATTTCACGTGTGACATGTAATGGGGTCTTGTTCGTGCGGAACCCCAGCAAAATGTTTGGGCCCTCCGGCCCCCATGCATACAACACATGAATAAGGGGTCACTGTGTTGACAGTGAAATTAGCAAGTTGATACCACAGGTTTCCTTGAATCCACGGGGCCCTTAGTGGGTTCTGAGCTGGGCCCACTTCACGTAGGCCTCTAGATAGGGTTTGCGTCGGGGCTTTGGTTGAAATTGACCATTTTGTTGGCTGTGTTTCTGTACAAAGAAATTTTTGATAACATGATATAGTGCTATGTTATGTATTTGCAAAACTGTTTAAATAATTGTTTAATCTATTTGACCTTTGGAAAAACCTGACCTGTGCTCATGAAAGGCTGGTGTCTAACTGCAGAGACTCAGAACAACAGGAAGTCTTGCAGATACATACTGATGACTAAACTGTCTGCACGAGAATATTGTGTGGGTGTAAGGTCTGAGTGTATTGGCTTCAGATTATCAACATTTATCAACCTTTATCAACATATGAAATTCTAGGAT
>NW_018133867.1:0-708 GCF_001952655.1 Monopterus albus
AGGCTAAATATATGCATATATACTTTTGTCCAGGTGGACAGAAGTGTCTAGAAACACCTCTGCAGTAGTGAGTGTTGCTAAATGACATTTTTGAGGGTCAATGGGGACATACAGTACCTTTCAGCTCTGTGACTTGAACGTAACGATGGTGTGGAGGCACAACAAGGGGATAAAACGAGGGACATGGAACAACTGAATCAAATAAACGTGTAGCAAATCAGTTTATTCTGTGACAGTTAAATGAGGCTTAAGCTAGTTGTGTATACTCCCACAAACACAACAAAAAGGCCTGTGTGGATTTAACCTTAATGCGTATAGATGACCCTTTGCAGGAAATAGAGGAGAGAATTGTAGCCAGCGGCAACTCATCGTCTACTAAAGCCTGTTGTGTGAATAATGGAAAGTTGTGTTGACAAGGGTAATTAGTCACTGTGCAACCTCTGCTGAGAAGAAAGAGCAGAAAAGATAATGAGTATAAAGAGGAGAGTCCATGCAAAGAGAAGGAAAGAGGAATGAAGAGATGAGAGGAGTAAAGAAGATGAAGATGATTAAAGAATGGTCCAGAGGCAGAATAGAGAAGGAATGGAAATAAGGTTGTAATGGAAAAGACAAAGGAAAGAGATTAGAAAAGAGACAGTAGAAGGGAAAAGAAGTGAAGCAGTATGTCTGTGCAAATTCTCGGTCATCCAGGTCGTAGTATGCTGAAAA
>NW_018133868.1:0-708 GCF_001952655.1 Monopterus albus
ATTCAAAAGGTATGATTATATTGGGTGGGGACTTTAATTGCGTAGTAAATCGGTACATGGAAACATTCCCATCAAATCAAAAATACCAAACCCCAAAATCTAAGGCACTGTGTAGTTTCCTAGAGGAGTTTGGCCTCATGGACATATGGCGTTTGAAAAATCCAAAAGAAAGAGACTACACTCATTTTTTGAAAGCCCACAAGAGCCACTACAGAATAGATTTTTTTTCTGTATACCTAAACAAGAAGCCCACACAGTGACGGATTGTCGGATTGAGCCCCAAACTTAAGCAGATCACCGACCGGTTGTAATGACTATATGCATGGACCAAGCGAAACCCATTAAATTATGGAGATTGAATGTATCACTTCTAAACAATCCTGAGGTGGTTCAATACATAAAAGATAAGCTGAAGAATTACTTAGACTTAAATGATAAAGACGATATATCCCCTTCGACACTATGGGATGCTGCAAAGGCAGTGTTAAGGGGCAAAATTATATCATTATCTTCCAAACTAAAAAAAGAGCATGTGAAAAAACTAAAAAATTTAGAGGACCAGATTCAGAAATTGGATACAGACCATAAAAGGACAAATGATAACACAATTTTAATACAGCTGAATAAAAGTAAAAATGAGTTAAATGATTTATTGACATACAAAGCTGAAGGCGCATTACAATTCACTAATCAAAAATATTATGAACA
>NW_018133869.1:0-708 GCF_001952655.1 Monopterus albus
AATAAAACACAAATTTTAAAAACAGAAAGGAGTAAAAATCTTACATATCAGGACACAAACAGCGTAAAATAACGAGTTAAAAGACTGGTTAAGACTAGAACAGGTTAGGCACCAAAGGCCTGTCTAAAAAGATGGGTTTTTAGAGTTGACTTAAAGGCCGCTAGCTCGGTTATGGAAAATAGCTCTGGCGGCAGGGAGTTCCAGAGCCTGGGGCCATACATGGTAAAAGAACGATCGCCCCATTTTTTGTATCTAGACCGAGGGACAACCAAGGACAGATGCTCTGAGGAGTGCAGAGCTCTGCGCGGAGTATAAACAGAGAGAAGATCCGACAGGTATGTAGGAGCAAGGCCATTTATGGACTTAAAATACAAATAGTAGCACTTTGAAGTCAACTCTAAACTGTATTGGCAACCAGTGTAGCAAGAGAAGCACAGGGGTGATGTGGGTATACCTGGGGGTGTTCGACAGCAGTCCAGCTGCAGCGTTCTGAACCAGCTGAAGCTTCTGTTAGATTTTACCCAAATTTGTTTATTGAAAGCGCGAGAAGTGAAGACAGGAGAGGACTACTTAAAATCACTGGAAAGTTTACTGGAAGTCTGAGCACAGGTAAAGTTCATACAGCACTGGGATCAGAGTGACAGAGGTCCTGTACGAGATCCATCTTCTGAACCATGAGTTATGTTTTACAATACATTTTATCCTTCT
>NW_018133870.1:0-708 GCF_001952655.1 Monopterus albus
TTTCAGCTAGCAAAACCATTCAGTTGTTAAAATCTTCAGCATTTTCAGGGTGATCTTTCAGCACAGCATCCATATGCATTTTCTTCAGCAAATGCATTTTTCTGAAGAAAATGATAGACTGATGGTGCTGCTCAAAGTCAAGGTGCTGAGGGCGGTGACGTGCTGACTATCGCGAGATTGTGAGACAGCACGAGGGAAATTCACTGAGGATAACCAAAACAATTTGCTAACTATTTGCTCATTTCTTTTTTTTTTTTTTTTTTGGACTTTATAACCCGCTACGGGTATTACACGAGCAATCCATCGGAATCACAAGCTGCTGCCAATAACCACAACGGACCTTTCTCATACTGGAGGATTTATCGGACCTGGAATCATTCATCGACCAATACTACACTCACTGCAGTATCGATACCGCCTGTACAAACCAACAAGACACACCAAAACCAAACAAACGGAAAAAGACCTCTTCTACGGATACAAGCGATCTACAGACAGACATTGAGGTCAGTGTTCTTGCATCAATCAATAAAAAACTCGATCTATTGGTCACACTTCATGAGGAAATAAAAGAACTCCGGACAAGCCTTGAATTTGCTCACAATTACATTGAAAAGTTAGAACAGTCAAATAACTCTCTCCAAATATCTGTCAAAACCCTCAGTGACAAAATGGACTATGTGATGAAAGAAAACAAAATAATGAAAG
>NW_018133871.1:0-708 GCF_001952655.1 Monopterus albus
AATTTTCTGGGAGAAATGGTGTGTTATATGAAAGAAATGCAGGGGGTCCAATATTTTTGGCTGTGACTGTATATCTTCTTTATGGGTTAATGAATATTCTGCACACTGAGGGGTAGTTATGTCTATGTGTACTTATTACTGACATGAGCTCGTCTCATTCTCTATATTGAAGAAACACACACAGTCTCTGGTTAATCCTCTTAACTCTTCCTGTGACCCCATAGTGGTGACACATATGCGATGAATAGCACTTCACTATTGTTATGCGACGTTATGTCATGTCTGTGCTTTCAGAGAAAAATGTGTTCTTAATTCACCCCAGCCTGAACTGCTACATGGTCTCATTTTCAGCTGTCAGGCCTAATGGAGAACTTGTGTTTTTTTTAAATCACAGTAACCTAATAACTGGGACTGTGTCTTATGTCTGTCTTCTAAGGAAAATATGCTGGTCGATTTAGAGACAGTTTCCCAGAAGCCACTTGCATGCTATTATGACTTCATTTTCATTATATTTTGTGCACATTTTCAGTCTTCTTTTCTTTATAAATGAATTGGTTTGTTCTCATTTCCTCCCATTATTTTTAAGAGGATTTCCGCTCTTGTAGAATCGCAGACAGTTTGGGATGGCAGAGACACTACTGTCGAAGTTAACATGCATGTTGCTAGCTCAAAATGCTGTAAACAAGCACACCTATAGACAGCAAGACT
>NW_018133872.1:0-708 GCF_001952655.1 Monopterus albus
TGGAGTCGCTGATAGCCCCGGTAACAGGTCCCGGGGACGGCCTGATCCGTGAACGTAACAGATTGTATGTAGATTAATGTACAGAGCTACCTCCTGTCCTCTTTTAATGCACACAATGTTCAGACCTGCACTTTATAAACAAAATTTGTGGAAAGCTGTATTCTTGTTCCATATATATTGTTTAAGGCAGAAATTTAGTATCTACTCATACAAATATAAAGTAAATCTGACCGCTTTCAGAAATAAAATCACTGACAGGCTAAAATATAACAGAATTGCATATATAATATCATGTATGTTTTTAAGTTATTTATTGTTAATCTTATGATGTGTGACTGAAAGTAGCAACACTATAAATGATGACACCTGTATATCCATGTTGCATTCTCATCTGTCACTATTATTATATGACTGTTAGTATAAATCTGTTAAGTTTTTCTATTTTTATTACCAATACTTAGCTATTTTCTACTAATAATAATGTTGTTACACAGTAATACTGCTAAATACACACATAATCTGTATGTTTACCCCTGCAACACAAAGGACAATTTGCCACAGCAAAATGTTGCTAAATTGTAAAAACTGTCCATGATTACCTCATTACAGCATACAACAAGCCTACCTTCTGCAGAACAACATTTCTGAGGGGAACATCCTCTCTCCTTTTTAATGCGTTTCATCTCAGACACCTGAACATCAAATTGG
>NW_018133873.1:0-708 GCF_001952655.1 Monopterus albus
CTTTACCTTTTCTCTACCTTGCTACGTCACGTCCCTTTAATTAAGGTAGAAACATGTGGTGATGCTAGAAACAGATATGTTTCCTGTTCACAGCAGTGACTTCAGTTTAAATGCATTTTAAAGTAGTTTGTACAAGAGAAGCCTGAACTCCCCGCATTAAAACTGTTCTGAAAGTTGTGAACTTGAACCACATTGATGGATATTATGACCAGGACGCCAGAACCACAAGCTGGACCTCACTTCTTGATGTTCGTCGTGTCCTGGCACAAACAGAACCAGGTAAGCTTTCTGCTAACAGCTGTGCTGTGGTCATGGTTTCTGCTTTTCATGCTCCGTGTTTATTTGCTTGTTTGAATTACAAATCGAGCAAAGTTGGCAACATGTCCGTGGCCCCAGACTTAACTGTGTATATTTATTTAAAAGCAAATCATCAGCTGACCTGAAAAGGCCCATAATAATTTAACTTATCTTGATTCAGTCTTGAAGTGAAGCTGCTTCTTGGACTTCACAGCGTTTTTTATCCTAAAGCATGTAACACTACCATCAGGTCTAGTTTTAAGACCACGTTTCTGCTTAGATGTTGTATATTTCTGCATTAATGTGTTGAATTAAATGACCACAAAACAAAAGTCAGGGGTCAGTTTAAGCATAAAACTAGAATGATCAAGTTATGGTCGTGTTCCTCTGCCAACTGGTCAAGTTTTCAGT
>NW_018133874.1:0-708 GCF_001952655.1 Monopterus albus
TAAGTATATAAAGAATGAAATGCATAGGACAGTGTACTTATTAATACATAATACATCCAGTACTTTGGTGCAAAGGTTCTAGACATTACAATGAAAGTGAGGATGGTTTAAAAGAATAAATGAGTGAGTGAATGTCTATCCTATATTCACACAAAGTGCAGCAAAACACAAAGAAATAAAATAAAACTTTAAATCAGTGTGTCCTCACACACTAAAATTCAAGAATGGCTTGTGCACACAAATTTATTCCATATGTCTTTTTATTTAGGTTAATTGTCATATATCTGCTTAAATTTCAACCGTGTCTATTTTATTTAGTTGTATTTTTGATGCTGATATGTTTTAATGTCACACTGAGTCACCAACTTCCCACTCCTTCCAGTCCACCCTCCATCCTTGAAGTGCCACCAAAGCATACACAGTGGAAAGTATAGATAAAATCAAACTTCCCAGTTCTGGTGGTTTGTGTACAGTAACGTATCAACAGTTCCCTGCTTTGGTAGAGACACGCCATCAGACATAACAGGAAATAACAGAGAGACAGAAGAGCAGAAACGATAGATGTACTATAGGCTGCAGCTGGAGCTGCATGACTTCAGCTCTGTCGATGCAAAAGTTCTTCAAGGTTGTTTGAGCGACATCCAGTGAGGGAATATTTCTGGAGACAAAATCAGGCAAGGAGACGACTTATCCCACGGTGAAGACTCA
>NW_018133875.1:0-708 GCF_001952655.1 Monopterus albus
TAACGATTAGGTCATTCAACACCTCACGCTATGGGATCATATGGCCCAAGAATCGCTTCAAAGCGGCCTCATGCAGGGGAAGGCCCTCACCATTATCAGGAAAGGTAAATCAAACCCTAAATTGGGGTAATTATCCTGTAATGTGGGGCTGGCTTAAATGCTGCATTCACATGGTATTGTGGGTCTACTCATATGTACACAAACACACCGAGAAACACGCCAGATTAAATTTATCAAGCTGGATTGATTTCTCCTAAAAAGAATGGCCACCTAGGCAATTGATTAGGCAGCTCTGGGGACAGGCAGCTCAGCGGTGAGATGATGAAGTCATTGTGCCGCTCACACTGACATACACAAACACGCATTCACACAATGCAAATATTTCATAGAAAACAGAACTTCTGTTCTCTGCAGTCCTCATATGAAAGGTGCTGGTGTACAGTCTAAAAATTCAAGCTGCAGAGAGACACTTTCAGCTTCAAAATGTTAAATGTTGCTAATCTAGTCATGCAAAGGAACAGGAGCAGGAACAAAGAAACCCTAACATATGCAAATGCTGACAAACTCTGACACACACTCAGGCACACGCACACACATGCAGGCTCTAATTGAGCGTTTTTAATTACCATAAATGGGAGCTTTGTTTAACATTGGTGTCAAATTGATTAGATACAGTCTGCATGATTGTGTGTGTGTGTGGGTGTGTGT
>NW_018133876.1:0-708 GCF_001952655.1 Monopterus albus
ATTTTTCTGACTACAGTGACTTTACATGAACAGATGATTCCAACAGCTCCTTAAATCAGAGAACTGACCTCTAGGATCTGGTTCTTCTGGGGCTCATTGACTTTGCCAGCCAGGCAGCAGTGCGAGATTGCATTGTGGATGATTGGCTTGTTTGACTTGGCGCTGGGCTCCTTGAAGAGTTTGGGACCTAAATGAGAAAAGCTGGTTAGCCCCCATTAGTCTTATGTAACAGGAAGAGAGAAACTACTTAGTCATATGATCATAAATTAACTGCAAGTCTACTTCATGCAACAGTGACTGAAAAATACAACAAGCAAAACACTCCAGCCATGTTTATTGTGACTTATTGATCTGTTTGTCATTGACCAATGGATACCTGAAAGAAAAAACTAAACAAAAAACACAACCACAGGCCTGTTGTCACAGTATTTCATCTGAGGAAAAAAACAACAACAAAATGAAATGTGTGCACTGACCAGTGTATTCAGCCATGGAAGTGATGGAAGATGCAGTGGAGCCGTTGTCCCAGTCTCTTTCTGCAGCTCGACTGTTGTTACGACTGCCTGGAAACGACTCCACAGAGTCACAGCTGGAAGACAAGACCCAAGGAGGTACAGGTCAAATGATGACATGACAGTTTTTGTATACAAAAGTACTGTAAATCACAAACAAGAACAATGCACAAACTCACTCTAGTAGAACCCCCCC
>NW_018133877.1:0-707 GCF_001952655.1 Monopterus albus
AACAGGAAGTCCATGCGCAGGTACGGAGGGAGATGAACCAACTCACCCCCTGCAGGGTAACACAGACGGATCAGAGTCAGAAAAAAGAGAAAACACATCCCCAACATCAAGTGAACTCCCCTCATTTGTTTATTTAAGGCCAGCCTCAAACGTAAGTGTTGGTTTTGGAAGACTTTGTTCATGTAATATGTAATATTGTGAAACAATGAATGCTCTAGCTAAGGTGACTTTCTGGATGCAGCATCTCATTTGGAGCTGTTAGCACCTCAGCTGCAAATATAGGTACAAGAAATTACATTTACTCTTTCAACAGAGCAGCCATAGTACATTAGATTTGTAATGAGTTCTCATTAAGTTTTAATCAGCAATATAAAATAATAAATGTCTAGTCGCTGGGAATGTGCTACTGGATTTAACAGACTGAATTTTTGATTTAACAGCTCCCACTTTTTAAGCTAAGCTGAACTGAGGGAATCCTCAACTTGAATACATTTCTACACCTAATTTGGATTCACTGTATGTATTAGAGTTATAGTTAATGGTTGGATGTCAGTATTGTCAGTGATTTTAGTGTTATCAGCATCATAATGAGGCCAGTTGCAGTAAGAGGTTAGCATGCCACCAGGTTTCAGTCAGACAGAACTGTGGTCCTTCAACAGCATGGCCTCACCCGGTCTGTGGGCCTTGGGTACGGCCATGTTCATGAC
>NW_018133878.1:0-707 GCF_001952655.1 Monopterus albus
GAATGAAAATTGCTGTAGGATACTGGTTTTATGCTGAGCTGATATGAATATGTGGGGATGGAAATAAAACCAAAGTAAAAGCTAAGTTAAAGTTCAAAGGTCAAAGCTGCACTAGGAAAGATTTGAATGTGAAAACATGTGAGATCATCTTCTTAAATTATAGTGTAGAGCTGCAAAAATGAAGAGCCTCTCATCTGCACTAATTCACTATAATCTTGTGCTATATTCTTCATTCAAGAACATTTTTGCAAACCTATCCTAAATCTCACTTTTTTTCTGTCAGGTTTAAAGTTTCTTGGGACTATCTCCACACTCTCTTAACTGAACAAACTTCAGCACCTGTTCACCAAGAGGTGTGTATTCATGAAATGTAATCATTAGCATAATACAGTAGCAAAGTTGCCATATACAGTAAGTTTCATTCACAAAAATGTTACCAAAGAGTGAGAAGAACTTCACACCACAGACAAATCAGCAGATTAAAACTAACAAGTACAGCAGAGTTAAGAGTGGTATTGAAGGAACTGAGACAATTAGAAAGTATTATTAGTACAGCTGTCAACTACATGTCATCAGAGCAGCCACAAAGAGGGAAAATTAGACGCAAAAGTGTCCTATAAAGCAAAGTAGTCCATGACTAATATGAGAGGTGGTCATGGCACTCATACACCATAGATATTGGATTTGATTTGATTTATTCATTCAAG
>NW_018133879.1:0-707 GCF_001952655.1 Monopterus albus
TTTATCGTAGAACAAAAAACAGTGTATCGATATTTCAGGATCTATTTGCACATCACTACAATTAGCCACTACCTCCACCAATCTGTTCAGAACTGTGGAGTTTATGACGCTTTGGGCTGTTTAACCCTGAAGCTGTAGGAATAAAAGTAAATTTTAAGGTCTGATAGTTCACACTATTACAGTATGTCAAGGCTGTTCAAGATTCTGTTTGACATTCAGAGATTTATTTGGGCAGTTGGTGATATCTGAGAGGAACAGCTGGATTTGGAAAATCTGTTGTCACGTTTAGATATAATGTTCCAGAGGAAACAAAAAACAAAACACACTTAAATTGGTGCATAGTCACTTTTATGCAATCCTGTGTCAAATTAAAAATACTGTTGAAGTTTGCCAGAAATGAAGCTGATTGTTTACACTGCAGTTATCTAAGCTTTTCCATTAACAGCACATCTGCAAATGACATGGTACTAATGTTAACTGTGTGAAGAGGCTTCTATGCCATCAGTGGATGCTTTTGGACGACACATAGGTCATATCTCTACCTGTGGAGCTAACTTTGTGCAAAGACTTGTTTAAAACAAATGTTTTCACCAATGCTAACATTACATTGGCATGTTACATAGCTACAGATTCACCTCAAAACAGTATTTCACTGGTTTCCAGCAAGCTAAAAGCATGGGAAAATGTCCACGCTATTATGTCATTGT
>NW_018133880.1:0-707 GCF_001952655.1 Monopterus albus
ACAGCTAATGGGGATCTGAATAAAGAAATATAAAAGAGTGTCTTGTAAATTTTGATAAATAGTTTCCCGTCCCTTTAAGACACTTTCAGAAAGAAAGAAGAAGTGGCAGGCTGAGCGTCAGCGCCGGGACGAGGAGGTGGAGGAGCTTCGCAAGAATAGCCATCAGGAGCTCGACAGTCTCCGAGCTCAACTCCGCAAAGCCAGGGCCAGTTCTGACAATGCTGCGTCTGAGCAGGTTGCATCCAATTAAAAGGCTGTTCAACAAGGAATGTTCTGTATAAAAACGAATGATTGTATTGCTTTAATAACTTGGGATGTCTTCACTCTGAACTCCCTTAAATATCGTCTGGGTCAGTTAATAAAAGACATGTTATGAAAGTGTTCATCTCAAGTGGCTACATTGGTAAGATTGCTTGACAAATAACGACTACTGGTGTCTGTATGGGTTTCAGTTATCCCAGCTGCAGGCAGAGCTGGAGGAGGAGTGGAAGGGGAAGTGTGAGCAGATGTTGGCCTCTGCTAAGGAGCAGCACAGTAGGGAGCTGGCTGAACTAACAGAGCAGAGAGATGCTCTGCAGTATAAGCTAACCCAGCTACAGGAAAAGGTAGACAAGTTAGTCAGGATAAAACACACACACATGCACACAAGTCCATGCAGTTTAATCAGAAAGTTTGCTGTATTGATTGTTGGCTTGAAGTTTTTGAAA
>NW_018133881.1:0-707 GCF_001952655.1 Monopterus albus
ACAGCTTTTCTGGCTCCTGACTATTTCTGCCTCCAAATATGCTCTGGCAACCAGTGGTAAATCAAAGTGAGGTCCACAGGCTGCGTATTGCCAGACACATAAAAAAAAGAAAAAGATAAACCGAATCTTTCTTACTCAATGTTGTTACTGAGATCTGGCTGCATGATTAATATCTCTGTCAGTGACATGTAGAAAAGGCTGTTTGCATTCAGGAGGTCCCCAATCATTCTCAAGGCACCGTGACTAAGGTTGCTTTTCTTCATCAGATATTCCTGTCAGCAAGCCAAAAGTAAAATGTTTAATTTACTCAGTGGAATGTTTTTATTTTTCAAATTCCAACTATGGCTTGTATGACCTCATTTACAACAATGTGAAAAAAACCTTATCCTTACCTTCACTGTGTAGGTATCATATTTATCCCACAAGGCACTGCAGCCGACAGTCGTAGTTTCATCCCTCACCTGTACACAGATTACAGGACTTACAAAAATAGTCACCTTGTGCAATACAGAGCTATTCATGTGTACAAAAAGAACACTGGTCTACAGTTTTAAACATGGTGTCTGCTTTCAAATTAAAGTATGCCCATTTTTATACATTTTTGAATTTCTGATTTTGGTCAGAGATTTTTCCTTTAATTTGACAATTTGATCATTTTCTAACAAAAGCCATAAATCACCAGTGCCATATCTTACAAACCAGAGCCA
>NW_018133882.1:0-707 GCF_001952655.1 Monopterus albus
TTTTTTTCAGTAGCCATCATGTATCAAATATAGAAAATGAGGTAAATGTGTGTTTGGTGCTCTTGTTTTCAAAAATTGTTTTTTAAAATAAACCAGGTACATTGAGTTACTTCCATTTGTAGCTTGGATTATATAAACGACTCCTGGATGCAAATAAACAGTGAACTGAGATTCGTTTCTCTTCTTGGAGTGTTAACTGTCCCTTTTCTGCTTCTCATTAAATGATTGTTTTACATATGCCTACGCCTTCTTTGAGTTTCAGGATGGCAGAAAATATCTGGTTAAAAATTTAAATTTATGAAGCTAAAGATTATAGTTGGCTGTGAAATAAATCTTAGCCTCACACATACGGTTCCATCTTGCAAAGCAATACCAAAATGTTGACCAATACAACTTTAGCATGTCTATTTGAACAAGTCATGAAATGACATTTAGAATATGCCCTTTAACTCTGCTGTGCTCATTATAGGTAAAGTAAGCTGTGAGAAATGACTGGATTATGTAAAATAGCGCTGTGCAGCAGTAGCTGAGCTGAAATGTCCACACCTTTGGCGTCGCCCTACAGTTTAGAGTCTTAATGAAACTGTGAATGAAAATACACTTACAGTACTTTTCTGTTCACAGATGGGTGGCACATTTAATGTATAAAGAATAAAAAACAGCATCATCAACATTTGCTATTATGCAGAGAAATTATTAATGTAAAC
>NW_018133883.1:0-706 GCF_001952655.1 Monopterus albus
AAGGACCAGGTCACAGCTGCTATCAACTAACTGTAAAATTAGCATGGGTTCAGTGGGTTATCTAGCTGCAAGCAGTTTAAAGTGGTGAGTTCCCGTGGAATGGTGAAGTGGCTTGGATTAGCAGAAAGACTAACACCACCACATATCCAAGTAGTTCCCTTCAGATCTGCATCCCCGGTTCTAACTCTGTTCCCAGGTGGGTTCAGGGGGAGGCAGCCTCTGGTAACCAAACTGCTTCATGTGCACAACTAATGAATCAAACCAAAAAGTCTCCCACTCGGCCATCACTTTAGACAGCTTCAGGTTAGAGGTTTTGTCACGTCTTGTTGCTCTTAAACTCTAGTTCAACAGGTAGCCTGTCGCTGAGGATTTAGACGGTTATACCTGTGGTGGTGGTTGGAATCACATTTCCATCCTTCTTCAGTGCCAGACCCTTACACAGCAGGGACCATATCCACTGGTCCAGGTTTAGGATAAGTCATGTTGTGCCTCCTCCCTTCGACCGTACACGTCTTGTTTAATTTATGTGGGAATGGAGAAAATCCAGTTTTGGCTAAAAGAGAGGGATAATTATAAACTCTGTTTTAAGATTTAATTTTAAATTTATTTAAACAATGTCACATTAACTGCTGTAAATGAACTTAAGAACCTGTGGACCTGCTTTGATTTTATACAGTCCTTCTTTCAAACTGAAAAATGAACAGAG
>NW_018133884.1:0-706 GCF_001952655.1 Monopterus albus
ATAATGAGCTCCCGGTGTCCACAGAATCAGTACAGGTATAAAGAAGTGTCATCTGAACCTCTCGACTGTTCACCTATGTGCAGTCTGGAGAAGTATGATCTCCCCTTCAGCCAAGAGTAGACCCGAAGCACTGCCTCAGGTCATAGTTTATGAGCAGAAATGAGTGAAATGCTGTCCAGTACATGACTGGTGTCAGCAGCAACAGGTAGATCTTTTCTGTTAAAATTATTCTTGAATGATAATATATAAAAAAAGTGTTGTTGGACTTGGAACTGAATGAGCCCCCACAGCACTAGGCACTGTAATCCAGTCCTGAGTGCAGACACTCTTCCAGAAGTGGACCTACCTGGACCTGGTTCTCAGCACTGAATCAGACAAGCGCTGCACCTCCAGAACCTGACCTGAACCTATCCCTTAAAATATTTAATACCTGTTAGTGAATACTGTATATTTCTGAAGAGAGGTGCTGCTGAGCAATGAGTTTGGTTTCTCATATTTTCCCAGCCTAGACCTAAAAGGCACCTTCCTGAGGACTTTAAGAAAAAACACGTCCTGCAGGGAATCAAACTCCAAAGTCTGCCAGTGAAGGTTGGGTGGTTCCTGGCTGACTGAGTGTGTTTGGACTGATAATCTTTGTTTTCTCTGCTGATATCAAGCTGTCACATTCTCAGTATGCAGTCAGAGAACCATAAACCATCAGGTCAAT
>NW_018133885.1:0-706 GCF_001952655.1 Monopterus albus
CTTTTATTGTTCACAAATTCCCAGCTGATCTTTGGGCTCAAACCAGTCACAGTTAATACATTTGCAATTACATTTGTTCAAACAGTTACCAAAGCTGTGCTGATCTGAGAAGCAGTGAAAAAGTTAAGCATAAACTCCAGGTAGTACATCTTTGTTTTTTCTTTCTTTCATCATGACAACCAAACAACAGCCCTGTCCAAAGACACACTTAACGATCACTTGCTGCCTTCCAGGTGTCAGAAAGCTGTGTGGACAGTCAATGGAGAAAGATGGAGTGCCAGGAGAATGTGGCCTTCTTGAGGTTGGGAAGAAGCTCCAGTCTGTCCAGGAGTCACTCCATGGACTTCCTCCCTCAGAAGGAGGCTTCCAGTACTAGAGCTCTGTGTGCCCTGTTTGAGTCCAAGGCCACCCTGCAGCAGGACTTCCACAGCAGGCCGCGACTGAATTCAATGTCAGCTGCTGGCAACAGGATAGAAAGAGACTGCCCTCTGCAGGACTGGAGAGGTCATAACACCTCATTAAAGGATATCTCCATTGAGGTGCTTTAGCATTGTTTTATTTATGAGAACTTAATATAATAAAATAATAATGTATATCCCAGATTTAACCGCACAGTTGGTATTCATAGATCCTTGGTTCTTTATATCCTAGACTCTGCCAACCAAATAACTCCAGAGAGACAAAATAGTTTGATTTGATTTGATTT
>NW_018133886.1:0-706 GCF_001952655.1 Monopterus albus
TACAGTCGCCATGTCAGAAATGGGCCGTGCTGAAAGGATCACACAAGGGACACGGTGGCGAGAGTGCGGCCACGAGTCTACTGCCATCTTCTGGTGAAATGTAAAATAGCTTTTTTTGTACGCGTGTATTTTATACTGTGGTCAACAGTGCTGGTGCGCCACATATTATTGATTTTATGACAAAAGCTGCGGGCCGATGAAAATTTGAACATGGGCCGCAATTGGCCCCCGGGCCGGACTTTGGACATGCCTGCCTTAGCATAAAGCTGGAAAGTACCAGGACTCTCCAAAAGATATTCTTGCAGGATGCAGCTGGTAATTATCAGTACCTCCCCAAAGATATGTCCCCCAGGGCACAACTCCCTAATACCAAAGTAGCACATCCTGTAATTAAGAAGCACACACACATATTGCTAATAGTTGAGTGAACACACACACTTACTTCCACTGAAGTTGAAGGTTATATTCCTTATTAGTACATTTAACTAAAACAGTGCTGATGAGTCAATCTAAGTGAAGCTTATATTTCCATATAAGTACATAAGTGATCACACCATGACTGAATAAAGGCTATACTCCTATCTCATAAAACAGTGTCCTATTAAGGTAAGAATTTCCAAACAGTGCTAGTGCTTCAGTCATATAGCAACCTTAATGCTTCAATATCCCACACCACTCTGACAGAATAAAAAAAAAATTTCAGGAA
>NW_018133887.1:0-706 GCF_001952655.1 Monopterus albus
TATTTGTAAAGCACTTTTCAGCTCGAGGGCACAAAGTGCTACATTGAAAAATAACAGTTCAAAACAGTCAAAGGGTAAAAGAGAAACATAAGAAACACACAGGCACTCACATAGCACAATTTCTACCCGACCTACTATCACAAAAGGGGCTCAAAGATAGTGGTCATACAGGACCAATAAACAATCTAAACATTAAAAGCTTGTTTGAAAAGGTACGTTTTTAGAGCTGACTTGAAGGCTACCGGCTCAATTATAGAGCGTATATCTAAGGGTAAGGAGTTCCACAATCTAGGGCCATGCACGGCAAAAGCGCGACCTCCCCATTTCTTATAGTGTGCTGGAGGAACAATGAGGGCGAGATGAGCAGATGACTGTAAAGTTCTGCGAGGGACATATTTGGACAAGAGGTCCGATAAGTACAAAAGGGCAAGACCGTGTATGGCTTTAAAAACATAGAGCAAGATCTTAAACTCCACTCTCCATTTTACGGGCAGCCAATGGAGAGACAACAAAACTGGGGTGATGTGGGCATGCCGACGAGTGTTCGTGAGCAAACGGGCAGCCGCGTTTTGGACCAGTTGGAGCCTAGACAAAGATGACTGGGACAAACCGGCATAGCGGGCATTACAATAATCAAGCCGGCAGGTCACAAAGGCATGGATGGCTTTCTTTAAGTCCATACGAGACAGGAATGGTTTTACCTTAG
>NW_018133888.1:0-706 GCF_001952655.1 Monopterus albus
CTTTCCTACGCACCCTGTGGTGGTAGAGATTACTATTATGACAACAGTCACAGTTTGATGTAAATGAGGTTTGTGGTATTTTTACTTAATGTGAAAAAATAATTCTTGTTATTAACGAATAAAATAATGACAAATACTGTATATGTGATAAAATGTTACTTGTTAGGAGCAGGTACTTGGCGCCATCTGGTGGTACGTCCGGGTCATGCGCACAGTAAAACTGCTGGACTATCCAGTCCACCTTAAGGAGCTGCAGTTTCTCACTACTAAAACTGCGTTACTGGTTTTCACATTTTACAAACACACTGAAAACCCAACTGAGACCCGTTTTGGAGCTTTAACTGATGAAAAGGTTGAATTCATCTTCTGACTCTCTTTTTAAACGCACTCCTTTCTTTCAAACAATGCGTGAACATATATATCATCGTTTTAATCAGTTTGTGTACTGCCCTTTACCAAGACATTTGACCTTACCGTTACAGGCTCTCTGATATGCATTTTAAAGCAGGGCACGGGGCTAGGGATTGCATGGTGTCAGTGGGTGTCTTCACAACTCTAGAAAGACAAACGTGTGTGTAAATGAAAATAAGGCTGCTTCAGTTTTTTGTAGGAAAGGCATAAAACGATAATGATGTACTATATTATGAAAGTCATAAACTGCAAATTAAAGGAATATCATATTATACTAAATATATCAAGTGATGAA
>NW_018133889.1:0-706 GCF_001952655.1 Monopterus albus
CATGTAGTTTTGAAATCTGCTTCCTTGTTGCCCCACACTGGCAATGAACAACCAGGGGACAGTAAGATGGAATAAAGTGGGTGCAGTGCTGTGTGTTGCTGACAGGTTGGGTGAAAGTCTGGTCTCATTAAGGAGTGAAGATAATACACAATGAGGTACAGTTGTTTCATACAACACAAACTGATGAGAACGAGGTGTTGTGTAATGCCACTTACTGTACACTTTACCAAAACTGAGTGAAACCTTAAATCCTTTCACACCTAATGTAGCATGAACTCAAATGAAAACTTTAACTGTTGTATTTGCTCTATTATTGACAGATAACACAATCTGAGTTGTATCTTCATAAAGTGTTGGGCTCTGAAGACCCACAATTTGAGCCCTTTTGCTCTCATCTTAATAAAACCAGTTTTCTTTTGTTTTCTTAGACACTGAATTCTTGTGGCGTTCCACAGGGTTCAACCCTGGGTCCTGTAGTTTTCTATTTACATGTCGCCTTTGAATCAAATAATTTTTTAATGTAACACATTTAATTGCACACTCACTGCTGAATATTTGCACTTCATGGTTCCCACATGGCATATATTCTCTCTGCATTATATTGTGTTCTTGTATTTTTATTGTGCTTCTTTCGCTTTAGAGTGCCTTAGATTTGTGTTACTGCCTATTTGTTAGACTAAAGACTAAGGAGGTCACTGTGGATTAT
>NW_018133890.1:0-706 GCF_001952655.1 Monopterus albus
GGGCGACGTCACGGGACTAGATCTTGGCACATTACTGCTGGCGAAGATAAGTAAAGTTCTTATGGCCCTGGAACGTGGACAGCTGGCTGAATTTAAAGGAAGACATCTTTATGAAATCAACAGTTAAACCACAAGGTAAAACAGGCTTGTGTAAATAACCAAGTACATGTATTTACACAGGGGTTTCCCTCCATACAGAGTTTTTTTGGCAGCTGCCAAAAAGACTATTAGTTGCAAAAATTCTAAAAACAGCAGTACATTGAATTCTTCAGTGCAGTATTAAGACCAGCAGATGGCACAAGATGGGCAGGAGTTCCCATTGGTGGAGACTGACTAGGACACTCTACCCTATAGCATCATACAATACATGTCAAAAGGTTTAAAATGTCTCATCTCGCTAAAGGAAAGACCTACAATATTAAGAGTTATAATGATCTGTCTACCTTTTGTTAATTGCTTTTTTGTTACCATTGTGATAGCATAAGTATTTCCAACAGTGCCATATTGTCTAAATAATGCTTCAGAGAGTGTAGTAACAGTCTGTTCTAACACTGCTTTTATCCAGAGTTTGTAAGTAGTTGACAAAAACTGGGACACCTGTAAGAAATGTTTGCATTAACTTTCAAAGCTTAATTTACTTCCACTGCTGCTGAAGAGAGTTGTTAACCCGTTACTTGTTCCTGTGGTGGCAGTTTTTATAATAGCA
>NW_018133891.1:0-706 GCF_001952655.1 Monopterus albus
ATTGATACACAAGCGTGGGTCACATCAGGAGAAATGTATGTCACCTGTGTGGTCTGTCAGCCCACTAATTTTACACACTTCTTGTAGATGTGTGTGTCCTTATTACTGGCATTTTAAACAAATTTAAAGCAGTGATCATAAAGAAAGAGATAGATGCAGTATATTAGAGCAAGAAGTTGATTTAGCAGTGCTGTACACATGCAGTACATGTTGGTACATTGCTTTTGGTGAAAAACATAAGAACCTCACCAGCTATTCTCTTTACCACGGATCACTCCATCCACTACTGTCTTGCAAATGTTGGTCTGAGTGCATCAGAGGGACAGTTTTTTAATTTAGGGGAGTATTTACTAACACTGATGATGTATGTGAGCGCACGTGCAGCACTGCCTTAATGTGAAAGCAACTCCTCTTATAAAGACCTGGTGCCTGTATTGAGAGCACAGAACAAAGTGTAAGTTTACTGGTACTGAACTCTTACATTGGTTGAAGGCAGTGTTGGAGAGTAGTGAAGTACATGTAGTTAATAAACTAGTAGTAATAGTAATAATAGTATAACTACATTTTGTAGAAACCTGCTGGTAGTTCAACTACATTCAAATTTACATAGTGATTCAAGGAGAAAAACAACTTTTTAGCCATTTTTTGTGTAGTTATCTACTGACACTACAAACAACTTTGGGCCTAAAAGTAAAGAATTTTTTTT
>NW_018133892.1:0-706 GCF_001952655.1 Monopterus albus
TGACCTGAAGGGATCCACCTACAAGAGGCGAGCATCCAAGAAGGAGAGGGAGAAGGCCAAGCCAACTTTCAAAGATCTGGACTTCATGCAAGACATGCAGGATGGACTGATGCTGGATCAGGACACATATAATGCATTGGTTAAGACCCTACAGAGAGACTGCCTGGTAAGACTGATGGAGTAAAACCTGTTCGGTCACTTCATTTCTATTTTTCGGTTGAGACAGCCATGAGAGAAAGATGGCAGGAGAGTGGCTTAGTGGGAGATGGTGAGTGTGGTGTGCTGATTCTGAAGGAGAATCCATATAACACCCTGAATCAAGAGTCTCTAGAGAGAGGGAGGAGCTCCTTGGCAGCAGGTGTTAGAGGGAGGGTTGGATGAAAGATGAAGTGATGCCATAATGCAGTGTCCCAAAGGTAAAGTGATAGACACACAGAGACAGAGAGTAAAATCTGCCAAAGGAAATGAAGAATAGTTGGAAAAAACTGGATACGTATGGTGGCCTGATTAATAAAAGAAGACCATGGTTATGAGAGTAGATGGAGGGAGATGGAAGAGAAGAAGGCAGAGAAAGGAAAAGCTATTTATGTGGGTGTCTGGCATGCTCAGAATCCCTCACTATAAATTAGAGCTTTGTTACAAGCAAGAGGTTTAATATGGTATCTAGTCTGGTAGCAGGCCTGCCCATGTCTTATAAATCACTAGC
>NW_018133893.1:0-706 GCF_001952655.1 Monopterus albus
TTCACTATTATACAAGCCTGGAACACATGCATGGAAACTATGATTTGACTGTTAGGTGGAGACATAAAACTGTGAGGCTGTAATTCTACTTAGATTAATTTGTATACCCTGCTCCTGCCTCTGCAGTCTGTGTAGCTACGTTACTTCATCTCCCTCCTGGAGTAAAGTCTGATCTGCATTTCACTGTACTGAGAAGGTGACGTGCAGGTGATCATCACAAAACATTTCACTTTTCTTTTTGGGAAAGTTGTGTGTTGTCAGCCAAGTCTAGTCAAAAGTGAAAGTTGAGTATGTTTTCATTTGTTTCATTCCACTATATTAAAACTGTGCTTCATTAGAATATTAGGTTATATCATCTCACATTAGCATTAAAGTGTGATGTAAACTCTCTCCCTCTGCACAGACACACAGGAAGCTCATCAACAGATGTTTAAACATGAGTTCATGTTAACGACATTCAATTAATTCAATGACATTCTGACAGCACCACCTGCTGGTGAGATAACAACATGACATTTACTGATAATTTAACCAATGACTCGGGTAAAAGAAAGTGAAAGTAGATTTGAATATTGCTGAACACGACTGAGACATTACAGGGTGTAAGATTTCTGTATTTAACGACTAATTCAGAAGAATTTAACCAGAGAAAGGAAAGTAATTTGGTGAGTCCTGTTTAATTTACACACAAAGGAAATGGCTGAGA
>NW_018133894.1:0-706 GCF_001952655.1 Monopterus albus
TCCTGCACAGCAGAAAGAAAAGGACCAGAAAGTTTCACTGGCGATACTTTTATTTTGTCATTTGTCAGAGTATGGAAGACCAAGTCTGTCTGAAGAAATGCAACGTACAGTGAATCATCTAGAATCAGAGTGACTTATTAAATTAGTCTTAAATAGTCACAATTATTTCATGCTGTCAAAACAATAGAATAAATAATATGATTTATAAAATGTTATTTTAATTTTACACATGGAAGGCTTGCTTTTATAGAAACCAATATCGTGAACAGTGTCACAAACCACAGCATTTATAGACAAAGCAAGCATCTGTCCATAGATGGGTCTTAAAAGAAATACGCCTCTTACTAAGTCAAAAATATGAGATAGTGAGTCATAGTTTTGTAATATTAACACTACATTTAATTTACACATATGGAAGCCTATTTATCATATAACTAATGAAATATGAGAAAATTAAACATCTAATGAACAAGAAACTATATAAATTACTGATTACACAGGCTACAATGTTAAAATTCTGACCTTCCTAGTCAAAATTAGCAGATACTTATTTAGTGACACTTTTGCAAGACAAATTTTTAAAAACATTTTCAATTCTTCTTCTTCTTTTGTTAGCACAATTTGTCTTCCATAAGAGGAGGATAATCCAAAGAGAAAATAAAAAATATATGACTGCTCGGCAGTGATGCTACTGACCAGGATGCAG
>NW_018133895.1:0-706 GCF_001952655.1 Monopterus albus
AGTTAAAAGTTTAATCTACAGTAGGGCTGTTTCAAATTCAGTCAGTCTCAACTATGTCATGTTTGTGTTTTCCTTGTGGCAAAATTCTTAACCTGGAAAATATAAGTAGTTTATAGAAATAATCTCACCTTTTCTTGCCTCTTCAGGTATTTTTAAAAAATTTAAAGAGCATTTTTGAATTTCACTTTAATTAAAATATTTAAGTAACGGTGATGATTCTAAACCTTTTGTTGTCAAGGACCCCTACACAATGTGTTTCAAAACCTATTATAATGGGACAAAGCATGTATGAAAAACTACTAGGCAGCAGATAGGCAAATAATTGCATAACTGAGCAGCCAAACCTCTTAACTCAAGGTCCACTTGCTATTTTTTTACCACAGAGTTTAACTGCATCTAATTGTCTTGTTCAGCAGCACTGGTTCTTCTGATTGAAGCTAGTAAGTGGGCAGTGAGGAGACTAATAAAGGGAGATCAATCAAGACAAACAAACAAACAAAAATACAATAATGTATACTGTTATTGTAACCTCACCAGTGCAATAAACTGCATGATTCATGCTGTGTTTTGATGTTAGACTGTTCTCATGTAACACTAGAGGGAGCCCCATGCCTGCTGCGCAGATTGCACTGTCCAGGCCTCTCTGAATGACATCCTGCCAGAGTAGTCACTGCCGAATGCAATAAAGCACTTTGTTAATGACATT
>NW_018133896.1:0-706 GCF_001952655.1 Monopterus albus
ATTAGTCAAATTGTTTGAATTTTCAGATGAGTCACAGGGTGGTTTGTTAAAAACAGACAGGATGATGTGACAGTGGAGGAGCTGAGGGCAACAAAGCATCCGCTAGTCACCTATTAGGTTGATGATAGGTTTGTTTTGGATGTTAATGTGGAAACATATGAAAAACCTCCAACAGTTTGAAGGTCGATTCAGCTGCGTGAGTGTCCTGTGGCTGCAAACATGCATCTTCTTCCTCCACTGAAGATCTGATGTTTGTGTGTGTCCCCAGGGGACGCCCACCAATAGCCCCGTCCCCGGCTGCCCTGTGGGCGGAGCCTGTCTGTGGAGCAGTCTGTCGCCTCCAGGCCTCAACAAGACAGTGGAGCTCATCAGCAGCATTGTCCTGCCACACCTGCAGCACAGGTGAGTAGGATCTGCACCAACTGGTCTAATGTCAGGAGTACCATAGAGCAAGGCATGATGGGACATGTCATGTGATTGGTGATGTCAGTGTCGTGTTCCATTGCAGCGGCTCTCTGTCTGGTTGTACCATCCTACTTCACGGTCCGGCAGGAAGTGGGAAGGTGACGGCTTTGAGTGCGGCGAGTCGCAGACTGAACCTCCACCTGCTGAAGGTACGAGGCCTGAACTCACAGACATGTTTGTCTGAATAATTCATCTGGACTTTTACTGCTCATCCTCCTCCTGTGTGATCAGCCCCAACAGT
>NW_018133897.1:0-706 GCF_001952655.1 Monopterus albus
TTTTTTTGCTAGAATATATTTGTGTGAGTGTGCGTTCATGTGCGTTCTTACTTATCTAAGATCTTCTTCCTCTTGGCAGGACTCAGGTTTTCCAGCTGTAAACTGGGCTGGTTGATGTACAGCACCGCCAGACTGAAGTAGGAGTTCCACACCTACACAGTGACATTACAGCGAATCCATTCATCTTTACACACTGTGACTACACACAGCCTCCATTAATCAGTTTGTGTATGTGTGAAGTAACTGCTCAACACTGAGCCCACTGGTTGTCATTCACTCTTGTCCCCCAGCTGGGTCATTTATTAAGGACGTCGTGCCCGTGTGGGCGCCAGCGGTTCACCGTCAGTGTTACTACGCGCTTTAGGGCGAGGATTAAGTTTCTGATGATTTGTAGGTTGTGTGTATGCATGAATGTGTGTCAGTTAAAGTACCTTAAAGTCAAATTCTGCTTCAGTGAAGTTCTTGTGCAGAGCAGGAGACAGGTACTGAACGGTCGTCAGGATGATGCTGCAGAGAGACACCACACAAACAGCTGGAGTCGGTGATGCCTACACTGTTAGACGTGTCCTTGCTGTCTGTGCAGGGCGTCGTCTTTGTGTCTTACTTGCTGGTGAGGAGCCTCATGATGTTCCAGTCACGGGGGAAAATACTGAGCTTCATCAGATTTCTAAACACACACAGGATCTTCAAGAAGAACTCCTGAGAG
>NW_018133898.1:0-705 GCF_001952655.1 Monopterus albus
GTGTGTGTGTGTGTGTGTGCTTATTTTAATCTGAGGGATTTGCATCACAATCTTTTTGCTGTTTGCAAAATAAGCTTTATGGAGCACAGACAATAACATAGTTATGGAAAGAAAATGTGCTTGTTCAGTCAAATTCACATTCTGGTATAAATCCTCTCCCCATTCTTATACAGTTACTATGTAACATTAATAAAGTTAAGATACTACAAACACAAAGAAATAATTAATCATTAGTTACAGCCCTGCAATTGGGCTAAAAAAAACCCATACCAGTCTTAATTTTTCATTTGCTTGAGCAGCTTTGGATGGAGAGTTGCTCTACTGCCATAAAACGTCCTGTCTGCATGTTCCTCTGGGTCCATCCAAAGGAAATGATCTCTAATTGGAGAGAAGGGACTGGAAAAACCATGCATCTAATTGCCATAAGAGTTTCATTGTTGAGTGTGTGTCCCTGTGCTGCTCCACCCCAGAAGCCAGCCTCTTGACTTCAGACAGTGCTCATTCAACTATAAAGCCTGTGGTGTCACCAAGCGAAGATGTGTTTATGTTTGTGAAGAAAATAATGTATGGATGCCTGCATCTGGAACTAACAGGAGATAATGGGCAAATTTATCTAAGTACTTGTTTTTCTTCTAAGGAAGCTTGAATGTTTGCTTCAGAGAGAAATGAAGGGAGAAAGGGAAGGAGAGGTGAATGAATGTAGAG
>NW_018133899.1:0-705 GCF_001952655.1 Monopterus albus
GGCTGTTCAGTTACAGTATGTTTCCTACTGTATAATTTAGCAATTTCGGAATAAAAATGTAACACAGAGGACTGTTACTGTTATTTGTGTTTACTGTATTTATGGGCTGTCTTCTGACAGGGGTGACCGCACGCAGACAGGCCACATCCTTGGTGACCCCAGTCGCAGAGACAATCCAGACATGCAAGACACAAAGGGCATGTCCCCTGTTCCCTTCAATGTTGTCCGCATGCTCACTCACATGGCCATGCTGCTCGGTGCCTGCAACCAGCCACAGGTAGCTTGGACAAAATAATGAGTACAGTTCTAGTAGAGCTCAGTTCTCCCTGTAAAATATTATTGAGTGGTTAAAGGTGCAGTTGTAGGAGACAAAAAGGAAATAAATGCTTACTTGAAGTTTCCTCTGTACAAACCCCATCATTCTAGTGATGCAGCACTTTTGATTCCGTTTGCATTTAAAGAAGGGGGAGCCTGGTCAGTCATCCACTGTTTTTGTGTTTGTAGAATATTTCTGCCATTATCAAGCCTCCAGTGCCTGACACAGGAGCATTCCTACTTTCTCACCTGCGAGAGGACTTGAATCATCTTATCAGATCTCTGGGCAAGGGGACAGACGACACAGTTAGCACTGTTCACCTGGTCATCAGCAGCCTCCTACAGCCCCACCAGCAACAAAAATGTAAGGCACATCTCACAGCAAAGTTT
>NW_018133900.1:0-705 GCF_001952655.1 Monopterus albus
TTAGGGCGTAGTTCCTCACAGCCTGCCCTACATGCTTCATCACACCTGCGTGTGTGCCGCCAGTGATGATCCATGCACCTGCATACAACACAGGATGTGTACAAATTAAACCTTACATACACATGTATTCATAAAACATGTCTTCACAAACTGTCTGGTTAAACATTGGTACACCTTGACATCACACATAAAAATGTCTCTGACCTGTTGTCTGGGCCACTTTGATGAGGCCTCTGTGGAACATGTTCTTGAGACGAGGCTTCAGATAGAAGTTCTTGGCTCCTCCAGTCACTGAGATCAGCAGGTTGGGAGGGGGAAGTTCCCACTGTTCAGTCAGTAATTGGTACAGGACATCAGGGCTAGTGTCTGTGGACACTCGTGCATACTGAGAATGGACACAAACACAGGCGCAGAGGCGACGATAAAGACCAACAGACACACATCTACGTGTGTATATGTCATGTTACTATAAGTGGAGAAAAGGGATTGTTTCACCTTGCCTGTCTTTTGTCTCAAACCAGCAAAGCTGATATCTCCAAAAGCATCAGTTGGCACTTCACGAACATGTCTGTGTCTATCCAATGTCTCCCCAATGAAGTCCTCTGACTTGATGGCTTCTTCCACATGATCAACTTTGGAGTAGCCACACTTACAAACATCCTCTTTAGGCTGCGGTGAACTGCGAAGAAACAGTAGCTTACACTT
>NW_018133901.1:0-705 GCF_001952655.1 Monopterus albus
CATGATGCAGGTAAGACTAACATTTAAGTTGTTTTTTTTTTTACACCGTATTTTACACTGTGAGGGACTTTCTGAGGCTATTGGCGTTATTTGTATATCACGCCTGCCCCAAACATAGTGTCAGCTCAGCGAATTCTGACAAGTCTAGCAGATGCTTCTTAACTATCAGCAGTGATGCCGGGTGTCAGTTGGTCCAACTTGTCATCAACAGTACCCACACAACAAATTTAGTTTTATTACTCTCACATCCTTTTACACAGCAGTTGGCCTGAGTTGAAAACCAAACTTAAATGTACATTTTTGCCCGAACTTTTTTTTTTATTTGGCGATCATTTTGGCTGTGTTGCAGCTTGTGGCATGAAATTTTGCAGGAAACTTTTTTTTTAGTTATATTTTTGAAATCCAGTTTACTCTTAAATGTAATTTATACTCTTTTTGCATTTTGTACCCACTTTTCACATTCATGCCAAAAATGTACACATACAAAATATGAATATTCATTTCATAAATCTCTTAAACAACTTCAGACTTGCTTAAAACTACTGAACATTCAATCATTTTCAGGATTCTAAACCTCTAAGTGCAGGTTTATGATTAGAATAATGAAATATTTATTACAAAAAAAACACCAAAAATGAATTATTTTCCATATAATAAATAGGAGGAGGATGCGGTTTTGGTGGTGAGTAGATTCTTGGATATGTC
>NW_018133902.1:0-705 GCF_001952655.1 Monopterus albus
GGAAACGTGGATGCAATTAGTGGAACTCGGATTCACCTAATGAGAACCTGACCACCGATAACAATATATGTTCTCAAATTGAGAGTGAATGCATTTTTCTCATTCATTCCAATTTAGATAGTCTTCTGCGATGTGTTTGTGGCACATGTTTATATCGCAATTAATTTTATCGGTCAGCACTACTGACCAGTATTCCTCATAGACTAGTGAATCACACTGCCAAACTGCTGAATTCTTTCTCATTAAAGCAACTGCATATCTTGTTCAAGCAAACAGAGAATACTTCACATTGGTGCTGACAACTTTCCAGAAAAATATGAATTGTTTCTACCTTTCAGTCGGCTCTTGGTTTCCATTCACTTCAGTCTGGTATGTAAATCAGCAGGTACTTCCTTGAACTTGCTAGTCTCTTAAGTTGGTAGACACTGTTATGTAATCAGTCAGTCTGCTCACTCCCACTCGCCAGACTAAACTTCTGAAGCTTTGTATCACAGGTATTATGTGGTGACAGTTGTTAGCTCACTATTTGCAGCAGTCAGGAGTGACAAGCTTTAAAAGAAACCAGGTCTGATATTGATGTCACTTTTGAACCAATCTGAGGTGTCAAAGTGAAATCCCAGTACTTCAGGCTTCTGCATCAAATCTTTTCACAGTATTGACAAATAGGGCATAATATCCAGTATCATTCACAAGTAGAGCTCTAGA
>NW_018133903.1:0-705 GCF_001952655.1 Monopterus albus
AGGCAATTAAGGTACTTTAAAACCCTTCTGGGATCTGATTGCAGCAATTTTCTTCAAAATTGCACTCCTTCCAGTAATAACTCAGTCAAATCCGAACACCCAGACTTGATACACATATTTTTAGATTCAGTGACACACTTTCCAAGAACATCATTATATTCTATGTCCACCATGAACAAATATCGGTAAATACGCTTTGAAATAAATGATTATAATTACAGAACCTGCCTGAAAAACATCCTGCGTTTAAATCTTCTTCTGTATAAAAGTAATCCAGAGATAGTTGTCTCTAAATCCGTGATTTTATTGCAAACAAGAACTGCTAATGGCCAATTAAGCATTTTGAATTTGACACTTTTAATCATACCAGTCAGCTAAAATGTTAAAATATAAGCCAAGATAGGCTAAAATAAACACAGGGCTGACTTTCTGACTCCATGTCAAGTGTATATTTAAAATTATATGGGTGTTGATGGGACAGTGGTGGTGGGGGGGTACTGCTGTCTCAATTTCGTGTGAGGACGTCCCACAGTGTAGGAAACCCCTGCCATAGCCAAAGGCACATAAACAGGTTTCTCTGAAAATACCTCTTTGGTTTTATTAAATGATGAATGATGTCATATTGATGTCAGTGTTTAATGTTGACTTAATACAAACAGACCTGTATGTCTTTAAATACAGATTACAGTGTAAATTAGCAAAGTT
>NW_018133904.1:0-705 GCF_001952655.1 Monopterus albus
TCTATCCTGTAAGCTGACATTAGCAGTGAACTTTGCCCCTGTCAGTGTTTGTTTGGAGGCTTGTTCATCAGGTGCAGGCTTTTTCCCTTTGTCACTTTTTCTCTCAGAGGAGAACACAAAATATGGGGTATAAAGTGCACATATGTATCCAGTAGCAGCAAAAACAAACAGTTTTACTGTAGCTGGACTTTAAAAGTACCCATACTGTAGATATTGAATGCTCAATGCTGAAATGCTGATTTAGGTTGCTGCTGCTCTTGTCAACTTATGGTGCTGTCATCTCATATATTTTTATATTTATTTGGTAATGATGGTTTCACATTGATTTGACCTTTATGTAATGATCACCTTCCTTTAATTTTAGGATATTATGAATGTAAGCTGATAAGGGCAGACAAATCAGCTTTCAGACAGACATCCAATGGAGCCTTCGTTCTACCTTATATCCACGTGACACCAGTTAAAATAAAGGTCAAGTGTACCATAGGAAAGACAGTGAAACTGCAGTGCTCTGTCAACAGCCCCTACAAGGTTGAGTTTCAAAACACCTCTGCAGGTAAACCTGAAACACCGAGCACCAAAAGGCAAAACAGCTAATGGGAAGTCATATAAATGTAGCTGTCAGACAACTATGTGAGATAATGTATATGTGTATAATTTTTCTTCAGCTAATTTTTCTATCACTCTCCAGGTTGAGTCTTTTTT
>NW_018133905.1:0-705 GCF_001952655.1 Monopterus albus
AGTGTAACTGGGAAAAATAGCTTTCAAACTGATGAAAGTTCTCTTTGATAAACCAGGCATAATGCATATCGCCACTCATAATTTCACTCTTTAAAACATCTGGCAGTCATCCAGATCAAAGCATGTCAACGATTTCAATCCTTGGACATTCATCCAGGTGAGACCCCAAAGGAATTGTATGTGCACCTGCCTAAGAGACTCATTTTACAAGTGGGAAAAGCCTGAAAAATCTACCATGAAGGACACTTCTGAGCTGATTATTTTGGAGCAATTTCTGAGTGTTAGAAATTAACCAAATTCTTTTGTTGGAAGCATGAGAAGTGAGGACAGGAGAGGACTGTTTAAAATCAACAGAAAGTTTACTGAAAGTCTGATCACAGGAAAGTCTTACAGCGCTGGTTTCAGAGAGGCAGAGCTCCCGCAGGAGATCCCACTTCTGAACCTCGAATCATGTTTTACAATGCATTTTATCTTCTTTGGCTGCTCCGCCCTGGATAGAGGTACAACATTCAACAGCTTTTGATCCTATTGTCCATTTGGTGTGGACCAGAGCTCCCCCTTGTTTCAATGTAGTAAAGTCTAGGTATGTGTGTGTATGAAGGGGGGGTGTATGTGTCTCTCATGTGATAACTTGGTCTTGATCAAGCTCACAGAACAATGGGTTGACTGGGTAGCGGACCCCTTATGTGTGTGTGAGACAATAAG
>NW_018133906.1:0-705 GCF_001952655.1 Monopterus albus
AGGAGGGCACAAGGAGCGAGGACGGGAGCGGAGGTGTTGTTGGTCCATGACATGAATGAAACATGTTCGCTAACGGAGGCATAGCTCTCCCGGTTTGCTCCTTCCTCCTGCTGCACCTCCCGGTTGTCCCGCTAGTCAACAACTGGCCCGTTAAGGTAAATAGCAGCTTGTTCCCCTCACAATGCTGTAGGGATTGGCAGTGGTTGGAGTTAGGAAGGCGGACTGAGTAGTTTGGGCCAATGGAGCACTTTAGTTGCTTTACAAGTATTTTGCATTGCTTGTGGTGAAGAGCGCGGTCTCTGTGTTAAACGTATTAGTTCCTGGAGCCATTTTTCAATTCGGCTATGAGGTTAATTAACTGAAACACGACAGTGTCTGAATCCAGCTTAATTTCCGTCCCCAGAACAGCCTGGGCTTCGAACAACCATAGCATGTGTAACCATACTTAGTGTTCGCAAAGGTAAGCTAGTGTTAGGTTACCAAGTGCTCCCCCTTTGTCGAAGCTCCCAGAAAAGTCCAGACTTTCTTGAATAAAAATTTGAGGGATGCTTGGGTGCGTTAAGGAATGAACGGCTCTCAGACCTATTTACATTAGGCCATAAATAATGCTAATAAATAATAAATAATGCTGCAGCCTGTTAGAAACTGTGTTTGGCCTGTTCTTTCTCCAAACCAGTTAAACTGTTGACGTGTATAAAAACTGCT
>NW_018133907.1:0-705 GCF_001952655.1 Monopterus albus
CAGCGTAGAAATCAAAATCACGTATTTGGGATATACGCTAAGTACACGTACATTTGGTAATGCTCCGGTGACAGCGGAGCGTCTGCCGGAGGTATAAATAAGGAGGAAGTCAATCAGTGGGATGCACCCCAGCTGTGTGCACAAACGAATTGCTAATTACGAATGCAACACAGCTGAGGTGTGAATCCCGCAGGTCGAGAGAACAGAGAGAAAGGCGGAATAAAGGCAGGGCGCACAGCGGAGGTGCAGAGCCCACATGATAGAGAGAGCAGAGGAGAGAAAGACGGAGGAGAGACAGCGGCCGCCGAGCGGCCCTGACAGATTCAACACATTAATGTCTAATAATTACTAATATCTAACATTCCTTTCATTAGTCATATGTAAAGTGTTAGACCCCAGTTCTTTAATTGTAAGCACAAGAAGTGAAGACAGAAGAGGACTGTATAAAATCAACGAAAAATTTAATCAAAGTCTGGTCACATGGTAAAGCTATACAGCGCTGGGCTCTGAGTGACAGAGAACCCCATCTACAGGAACCCCGTCATCCAAAAGCCCTAAGCTATCATCTGTGGTAATATTTATCTTCTTGGGCAAAGACCGTCCCGTACAGAGGTTGGACTTACACGTACCCTAATGCTATTGCCATAGGTGTGAGCAGGCCAACCTCTCTGCCTATGCCAGTTTACTGAAATGTGCTAGAAAGCC
>NW_018133908.1:0-705 GCF_001952655.1 Monopterus albus
GTCTTGTCCTGAGGAATTGGCTCCATGGACCCCACAGAGGTGAAATACCTGGCACTCTCCAGCAGTCAGGCAGAACCGAAGAAGCGTCCCAGATGAGAGGTGAAACAAAGAATAAAAGCAAAAGTGTGTGTCGCACCATGTTCCAGTGAGCATCGGCAGCAGGTCTTCTTCAGTTTTAGCTTTGGTAATTGTGAAGGCAACATCGCTCAGGTCGGCCACACCCACCTCCATGTCCTCCAGTATCCCCTCCTCGTCACCTGAAACACATACATGTACACCATGTACACCTACATACAGCATGCACAGCAGGTTAGTGTGTCTGTGTGTGTTTGTACCATTGGTGCTGAGCAGGCTTTCGAACTCAGCCAGGATTCCCACAGAGTGAAGCTGCTGCAGGAACCCAGCATCCTCCAGACCTCCGTACAGCTTTAGCATGAAACCACACGTGACTGCTGAGAGCTGAGAGAGACAGAAACTCATCACTACAGTGAACTGGAGGCTTGGTCGAAACGTAATGTCCTAAGAGAGACACACTTCAAGAGTCATGGATGCAGCACATGTGGCTCTGAAGAGGAGTCTGAAGGTCCAAACATGTTGCTAGGGCTGTACTAGCATACTGCATCTTGGGTGTAAAGCACCCGCATTATTAGAGCTTCTAATGTGATCAGCATTTGAAAATAAGGATCATCTTTATTTGGCCAAGTA
>NW_018133909.1:0-705 GCF_001952655.1 Monopterus albus
AAAACACATTTAGAGAGAAAGGGAAACTGGACTCTGTAGTGACGTGTTGGGTTAGTGTTGTGATTTATTTGTGTGTTATGTGAACATGACAAATCTGTACAGAGATTCAGTTAAAGTGCAGCAGTAATAACACTGGAAAAGGACAGTGAATGAATGTTTGTGAGTAAATAATGGTGGAGAACTCAGAACAGGCAAACCACCTCTCCCTGTCTCATCAGTCTTTTCCTGTATTATGGAACATACATATCTATTTATAGTTTACTCTCTACCTAGTCCAACCAGTTGTCTTATGATGCTTAACCTGACCCCAGCATTACCCTAACCAGTTACTGCTGCCTACTCCTGAGCTGTACATCATGGCAGCCCTTGTAGAGTCTTCCATGACTTGTAGGTTTTGTAACTTCTGTGAGAGACAATACTGGAGAGTGACTGTATAAACAGTAAACTGTGACAGTACTGCCTGGGCAGTAACAATTTTCAGAGATATTTCAGTATAATCAACCTAAAACAATGAAAGTGAGAGGGGCAATATAACGTTTTGGAAAAATGTGCAAATTCCTTGATATTTTATCCTGTAACCAAAATACCAGTATTATATTTCTAAAGCAAAAAACATCTAAAAGCTCCAATCATCAGTTCTTTTCTATTGTGGTCAACATACCTGAACAAATTGAACCCTGCATCCTTGTCTAATTAATTTGACGT
>NW_018133910.1:0-704 GCF_001952655.1 Monopterus albus
TTTCTGTGGTTGCACAGAAAATGCATTGTCTCAGTAAGTGTCCTCACGACTATAGAAAGAGCAGCATGCGTGTTTGTGTGTGTCTGTGTACGTGCTGCGCTGCACTGGCAGACTCATCAGGCCACAGGTTTGACAGTGAAAACAGAGGGTGACCCTGCAGCAGGCCATGATCCTGGAGCTACAGACCAGATCTGTACGACTTACAAATGCCACGCTGAGGCTCGACGGGCGCACACACGAGCAGAACACCAGCTTGTGACAGTCAAAGTGAAAGCTGAACATATCTGTCACAGTACGAAGGTCAGGCCTGGCTGGGTCACGCTTCCCCGACGCAAATCGAGCAAAGCACTGCAGCCTTTCTCCACCTGCTGCGATCGTTTTTCACTGCAGTGCTTCCAGAACAACAAACTGAAGAGCAGAGAGGAAGGTTAGTGAAAAATAAGAGCTGTAGTTACCAGTAGATGATTCATGTCTGTGTCGAGCTGTGCTGCCTCGCTTCACCCTCACAAGGACGTTTGTGTGCTCACACACACTCCCACACACACAGTAGCAGAATTTTTGAACCTCTGCCAAACTACGATCTGTCGCAGGGGCCAAACTGTGCACGAAGGAAACAGACACACTTGCTGTGCATGACTCGTATAAAACTGTGTGCATAGGTTCCCTAAAGCCACAGTTTGGCACATCTGACTTGTGTATCCCTG
>NW_018133911.1:0-704 GCF_001952655.1 Monopterus albus
GTGATCCCTCTTTGCTTGTCCTCTTCTCAGTGCAAACCCTGGCGTGACAATGCTTGTTGCATGGCCAACACCACTGAAGGAGCCCACAATGATAACTCCTACCTGTACAACTTCAACTGGAACCACTGCGGTGTTATGAGCCCTGAGTGCAAGAAGCATTTCATTCAGGACACTTGCTTCTATGAGTGCTCACCACACGTGGGACCCTGGATACAACAAGTTCGTATTGTTCACAAGTGCTCCTCAGTCTTCCTTGTATATCTGTACTTCCAACACTAGATGGCAGCAGAATAAATGGAAAGGACTGAAGGGACATGCCAGGATAACTAAATCCAGATATGCTGACTCAATTATTAATAATTAATTATGTAATTATAGGAATAAAACACCAGAGAAGTACATATAATTTTAAAGATTTTATGGAAAGATTGTAGTGGGCCCTAGTTTAAAGTGTGGAGATATTTCAAATGTGATAAAAAGGAGTTTAATGCTAGAAATGTATTGCTTGTGTTCTGACATTATGGATCATGCACATCAATTGTGTATGTAGGTGGATCAGAGCTGGCGCAAGGAGCGTATGTTGGATGTGCCTCTGTGTCAGGAGGACTGCCATGGGTGGTGGGAAGACTGCAAGAATGATTATACCTGCAAGAACAACTGGCACAAGGGATGGGACTGGAGCTCAGGTGAAAACATATGCTCTC
>NW_018133912.1:0-704 GCF_001952655.1 Monopterus albus
TTTTTTTAAGAGTGCCAGAAAAGACTGAAACATAAACATGAAATTTCTCTGGTGTTTCACTTAAGCAGAGGCTTGAAAAAACTATAAAACTAAAACATACTGTTGCTGTTTGTCAGTGACGTCCATGAAAAGAAAACAAGAAACTGATCCTACTAACAAGTATCGTCAGTGTAGCCAAAGGGCCCACTTGTTTATTCAGCTTTTTCATTTAGTTTGTCACCATCTGTATGCCCCACTTCTCATTTTCAGTAGATGATGATTTTGATGTGTTTACTTTTGTGCAATACATATTTTTGGTGCATTTGTTTGAAAGACAGCTGTTTCATGTTAAGCTAGTGCTGTATTATTACTGTAAAGTAGAAACACTGATCATACTTCCTTGGAGAGTGCTTTGCAGAATGATTAAAGCAAATGCTAATCAGATGGTAGTTACTCTAAATGATGCTTCCTGATATTTTCTCACATCTTCTGCACCACAATCAGCAGCAACCTCTCATAGCTTAACAAACCACACACCAAAACAATGTCATTTTCTTTCTCTGATGACAGAGAAACGTTCTGCTGTGTTGAAACAATTATCAAAGATGGCAAACTGCTAGTTTAGGTCTGTAATTAAGGGCTTAATGACTTCCTCTGTGATACCAAGGCCTCAGTAAATGCTGCTGCCAGTTAACAGTCATGTGACCATGCAGGCTCTTTTTTTT
>NW_018133913.1:0-704 GCF_001952655.1 Monopterus albus
AAATACAGTATGTGAGATAACTGTCCTGTTTATTGCTACAATAAATTGTAATATTAGGGAGAAAAAAAAAGAGGTTATCTTTGGATAGCAGAGCTCAGTTCGAGTCCAGTCACCGGACAGAAACTCATCTTCATGTTCCCTGGTGACATGGACACATGGACAAGTGTCCACATGTGTTATCTTTATCTTCGAGAAATGTAACACAACATCATCAAATTTATATTAACAGTCTTTCTTGTTGCTGCAACTTGCAGATTTTGGTTTGTTGTAACTGCTTTGATATGTGAAAGGAACAAGTTTTCATGATTTGTAACAAGAAAGACATCTAGTTAAAGCCTCTAGGGAGCAGTGGTGGAAAGTAACTTCATTAGCTTAAGTACAAATTTGAGGTATTTGTGTTTGAGTACTGTACTTTCATTTTTTTGTTACTTCACACTTGGGCTTCCCTACCCAGCAGTAATTCAGATTATAAGTATATAAGTAGTTAACATTAGCCCCCTTTTACCAGCTGCAACATTAAATGTGATGAACATAATAATTTCCCAATAATTATAATCTAATAAAATGATGTACATTAATGCGAAATGTGCCATTCTGCATAATGAGTGTTTTTACTTTTGTTTTTTTTAAAAATGCTAATTATCATTTTGAATGCTTATACTTGTAAAGAGCATTTTTACACAGCCATTGCAACTTTTCTTCCA
>NW_018133914.1:0-704 GCF_001952655.1 Monopterus albus
GAATGCCTTCCAAAACCGAGCCTTTTCCAAAAAGGCATGGTTTCTACCTTAAAACAAAATGGGTGAAAGCATTTGTAGTAAAGCTATAAAGCCATTTACTAATACATTTCCTGTTCTATTACTTTGAATTTAACCTCTGCAAAGATTTTAATTTATGAGCTAGTGTTGTGTAATGTAAGAACCAAATGCTGCAGAAATCAGGTTTGACACTGGTCCTGGTTTCTGTAGCTCCTCTCATAAAACAAAAAGAGAAACATCCTACCTTCGTTGTGCTGAGATAGTCTGAGCCAAACCAAACACTGAAACATTGCTTAAATATATTTGCAGTATGACATTGTCCTCCAATCCTGTTTTCACTTTCACTTTCATCAAGTACATGACTGTACCTGTTTTTCAGCTTGAAGATTAAACCGGTTTTGTCAATGCAAACTATTCACAAGGGTGTAACTTGGTTCTTCTAAAAAAAGAGTTTCTCTTTCCTTACTTTATCCTAAGAGGCAGCACCATTCATATTTTTGTCAACCACCTCTAAACACTGTGTTCCAGTTCACAGTGAAAACCAGCAGCCACTGATGATTTTATTCAGGCTGCTGAAACTGTGTCTTAGCTCATGTGTTAGCAAACTTTGTACCAGATGTCAGCTGTTGTTCAATTTGTATTGTTCTACTTCAATGTGACTGTAGTGGTAAAGGCAAACTTAATAT
>NW_018133915.1:0-704 GCF_001952655.1 Monopterus albus
TGTATATAGTACATGAGTACCAGGTAGCGGCGGATGTACTTGTCTACTTGCCAGTAAGATATACTGTATGTATATTCCTACAGCTTTCTTTCTGTGACACAGGGAGGGGCCTCACAAAGCTTCAGAGGTTGATTGTATGACTTTCAATGCAGTTAACCTTGTTAACTTCCTCAGTAACAATAAATGGCTAGCTCATGCACCACTAGGTCAGTGCCTTTCTGTGTGTGTCATTCATTCATTTGTTGATGCTTGATGTGCTCACAGCTGTAATATTAAATGTCACTGGCTTAATTTTAACAATCTGAGATTTTCATTTAAGGGGAAACGAGTAAATCATGTTTTTAATGCAGTTTAAATATAAAATCTCTAAGAAGTTCAATAATTGCAGTTTTATCAGAGTCAGTTCCCTAAAGTTGCAAGAGTGCAGTAAAATACTAGTACAAAATGTAGAGTGTGTGTTCGCTGCTGAAAGTTCAGCAGTTGGTTGTTTTAAAAAGCAGCTGAAATATTGAAGTGGCACTTTGAAATAGTTACTAAAAAGGTTTGACGCGGCAGTTAAAATGGTTACGCTGCAAGAAGCTGAGGTTTTAGCACCGAAAGGATCGTCAGTGATGAAGCCAGTCGAAAAGGAGAAACTTGTGTTTAGGTGAGAACGTTGAATGAAGATGAAGTGTTTAAGTGGAAACGATGAAGTTAAAGGTCCT
>NW_018133916.1:0-704 GCF_001952655.1 Monopterus albus
AAAAAGCAAGGCTCTTTTGAGAATGCCTCCAGCTCTTCAAGTCTGGAGACACGGAAGCCATGGGGAAGCCCTAGTCGACCAGCAGCTCCTACTTCCCCTAAAACTACCTCCTGTTCACCCAAGAGGCGACCATCTGGTTCTCCAGCTAAGGTTCAGGGCATCAGAGCACTAAGTCTAGAGCGCAGTGAATCTTCTCAGAGGGGTTTAGGTCAAACTGTCAAACCACTGGGTAAGATGCCATTGAGCAGTGGCATCCCCAAACCTGTCATGCCTCAGCAGAAAGAGCTTGAACCTAGGAGGTCTTCTCCTCCCCACAAGCCCAAGAATGTTCGGCCAAAAATCATCACCTATGTCCGGAAGAACCCTCAAACAAAACCACAAGTCACAGATGCTCCACATGAAGCATCTACATACCCACTGAGATTATCCTCTTATTCCAGCCCACCAGCTCATAAAGAGCCAAAGGATGGTCCTCAACCTAAATCCACACCGGTGCTATGTTCCTCCAACCTGCTGTTGGACAAATATCGACAGGAGATACAGAAGGCAGGGTGCTATCCTTCAGGCGTGTCTGTGACTGGGGTGAAACCTCCAAGCAGCACTGTTCCTCAAAGACTGAGCGGGAAGTTGGACAGCTCTCATGAGGAGGTGAGAAATGGACATTTGATTCGATTTGATTCACTCACATAACTAGATAATGAGTG
>NW_018133917.1:0-704 GCF_001952655.1 Monopterus albus
TCAATACACAGCTCGGTGTAACCTCTGATGTGACCACAGTGTATCGATTGATCAGACCCTACGAGCACTGACGTACTAGGAGCATGTGGAGGATGACCCCTGTATTACCAGGCAGAGGCACTGAAGCTCCACTGGGTGTGTTATCAGACACGTTTGCTGGTTTGCAGCAGCCTTCTCCTGTGGTCATTGGAGTTTCACAGTCCTACTCTTGATGAACTCATTACTACTCACAATTTGCATGTCATACAAAACCATAGCACGTCTCTCGCTGCAAAAATATTGCCAGGGGACATAATCCAGGAAATGCAACTGCCAAAACACATTAGTGGTGTATACAGTAAATTTCACTTCTAGGGAGACTGTTGTTGTTGAAGCTGCATAAAGTTTAAATAATTGCTGACAGGCAGGAACCAGAACAGCAGCGACAGATAAACAACATCAGGCACCCGCTTCTTCTATTGTGCACATTTACCGCTTGTGTAGACTCCGGTATGTCCTAGACAATGTCCACAGAAGCGACTGAAGACATTATTTTAGGTCACTGAGCAGGACAATTCATACACTGAGCTCTGAGTCCCTCCGTGGCTCGTCTGGGACTTTGGAGCCCGACATAAAATGAACCAATAAACCTCCAGGACAAAAACACAATGCATTTATTCCCACATTTACACAAGCGCCTTGCTCCCCACACACACACACACACA
>NW_018133918.1:0-703 GCF_001952655.1 Monopterus albus
TGCACTGCAAGGTGGCTGAAATCAGATATTTACCATCATCAAACTAAAGTGTTGGGACATGATAAATAGCTGAAAAATAAATGTAAAAGTCTGACTAAAGTGAAAACATGTAACCTTTGTATAAACACTTTTATATGCAGATCATATTCATGAGAGAAAACATTATGACCATTTAAAAATAATTTGAATAATCAGTCAGATATTTCTTAAAAAGGGTTTGTCCCAGAGTCTTGGATGCATTAAACAAATAATCAACAGTTGGTTCTCATGGGCAGCGTATTGGATGTAGGTCAGATTGTCAGGTGTAAAGATATTAGATATTAAGAGCCGAATCATCATGGCAAGATGATTTTGTCAAAGCCTCTTTGAAAATGATTTTAGTTACATTGAGTATATTGCAATATGATTTTCTGAGAATGTCTGTTCATCTTCAGAGTAACAGTGAAGTATTTAAGGTTTGTTTGTTTTCATGTATTTTCATGTTTTATACCTTTATGCTTTAGTCTGGAAATATCACCATGCCACATTTTAATTGTGCTGCATGTGCTCTTGATCACACTGTGTCTGGAAAGAAACTATGAGGTTAAACTCTCACTTCAGGCTGTTTATATCCACATTTAAATAACATTGTTGGAAATTGGGACTCCTTTTGGACGATCACCGTGGTGGCCTGCAATGGAACTGGATTTAAACAGAAACAGAC
>NW_018133919.1:0-703 GCF_001952655.1 Monopterus albus
CTTAACCGTCACCCCCCAAACCAGTGAGTGAATGTTTTTCTTGAATAGCTGAACATTGTTTTTATGCCATTATGAGGAAACGGATTTGCCCCTTGGCCGAGGAGTGCTGTCTGGTTGTTATTGTTGTTAGAGCCTTTACGTTATAAGAAATGACACTCTACTTCGAAGCACACCTGCCACTCTGCCAATGCTTTATGGAGAGTTTGGTCCATCCAGTAATGCACGCTGTAAGTTAAGGACATGACACTTCAAAGACGAGAGACTAATCCAATAACCTCAGCAGAACTTTCTCATCTTCAGGCTGTTGGAAGCATTGATGCAGTCACTATCAGCTACTGAACAGGGACTTGTTTTTTGCTGAGAAAGTGGCTGCAGCAGAATGAGTAAGCCAGAAAGTGTTTGTATGAAAGGGGGAGCTGTGACTGTGTGTGCACATGCACATGTTGTTTAGTGGTTATCTCAGGGCATTTGACTGTGACACTGCTTTCATATATGAATGTGAATCTGTGTGTGCTTGTGGCTGAGGCACATTGCAGAAGTGTGAAATTGTTGGTACTGCATGAATCCCATCTCGACTGTGTGTGTCTGCATCATGTTTGTGTGTAGGTGTGATTATCTGTGCTTATCTGCAAGTACAACCTTTTAGGTGACCACCTTTTACTCTCCACTTTCAAGTGATTGTGCTGTGTGTGTGTGTGTGTGT
>NW_018133920.1:0-703 GCF_001952655.1 Monopterus albus
AAAAAAACAGCTGCAAAGAAACACTCGCGCTTTGGTCAACAAGAATAAAAAAGTTCATCTATCTTGTAATCAGTACTCGACCACAAGACAGGAGTCAGCCATGCTGGTGGCTCTCTGAGGCCTTACTTGACTTTGACTGAATTTTAACTTAAATGTTAATGTTAACATGCTAACTTGCTCACAGTGACAAAGCTAGTATGCTAATGATAAACAGATTTAATGTTTGCCATGTCTGGTCAGCCATGCTAGCATGCAAACATTTGCTAATTAGCAGTATAGACAGGAGAAGTAGGCCTACAGTTGAGGCTGATGAGAATGCCAGTAGGTTTGTGGCCATTTGGTCATAAAATAAAATACTGGAAAAAGTGAAATTTGGACCTGATAAACAGGTAAGGATCACCAAAGTTATTACAAATTTTATGGCAGTTACTGTTAAGACATTTCCCTCAAATCATAAACCTGAACTTCATGGAAGCACTAGGAGGAAGGTAGAGGGTCATCAATGTCATTCAGATACATGTGCTGGGCACCATAAATGTCTGTTAAAAATATAATAATAATCAGGGAAACTGATTAATAATGACATATTCAGTCTGAAAAGTATTTGACCAATGGCCATGCCTAGAGCCACTAGGATGGCAAAACATACGCTGTATTCAGCTTATGGAAAACCATGTCTTTTATATCATATAGCTTTTTTAAA
>NW_018133921.1:0-703 GCF_001952655.1 Monopterus albus
GTCTGTAAATGAGGAGGTAAAATGCACCAACGCAACCCAGACCAATAAAAAAGTAGAAAAATAGCAGGATGGTGGTGTAGGGGCGACCTCTGGTACGGTGGAAGCTGCATGTGCACACCTGTGGCACAAACGTGTAAACAGGCCAGAGCGGGCCGAAGCTGGCCAGGCCTAGTGCCCATGCTGACATCAGGAGGACAGTAAGACCTCGGTCCGAGAACACGCGTTCAAACACAGTGCGTTTTGCAACCAGAAGGTATCTGCTCACTGCTATCAGGCAGAGGGTGATAATGGAGACGGAGTTGGAGAGGAAGAGGAGCAGGCCAAAAATGCTGCACCAGACCTCACCACTGCGCCATCTGAGGTGTAGATAGGAGTCGACTGAGATGGGCTGCAGTATGGTGCAGTACAGGAGATCAGCTACAGCCAGGTTGACGATGAGTACATTGAAGCGAGTCCTCAGATGTTTGTCTAAGGAGAAGGCTAGAATGGTCATCAGGTTCCCCACTGTACCGGTGATGGTCACAGCACATCCCCACACCACAGCAAAGTACCGGTAGCCTACGACTGAAGGACTGTAGCAGGAGAAGAGGTCGTCATCCGTTTGGTTTGTGTGGTTCGCCAACATTCTGTCAACTAACAGGAATCAGAAAATAGGTTAACCTCTCTGTAATGTGCTCGCTGAAGGTTATATTTGAATAGAAAC
>NW_018133922.1:0-703 GCF_001952655.1 Monopterus albus
GGATTAATACAGTCAGTAATGTAAAATATTCTTAGGGTGTAGAGCCATCATATGACAGTAAACCCAATATAGGGCATGTTATCAATATGAAAAAGCAAAAAATGGAAGATATTCTAAGTTATATAGATATTGTAAGTGAATTTCCCATTGTGGGACTAATAAATGTTAGGATTAGGATTCCTAATCTTAATCCCTAGGATTAAGAAACTGAGCTACTGAGCAGTTAAGATGGGGAAATATATATAGTAATATATTTAGTTTGTTGTGCTTGGCCTGCTTGACTTTTAATCTCTTCTATCACCATACTAATTATTATCTATTTATCAGTCTCAAATGGATCCCACCTTGGTTTTTCACTTGTAGCTCTTCCATGATGTGTCTCTGCTGTAGGTGTTGATCCGTGTTCATGCCTGTGGAGTGAACCCTGTGGAAACTTACATCCGGGCTGGGACATTTTTCCGTAAGCCCACCCTGCCCTACACACCGGGCAGTGATGTCGCTGGAGTGGTGGAAAAGGTTGGAGAAGGAGTTGCTGCAGTGAAGGTCTGAAATGCTGTGGGCATTAGAACATGGTTAATGTTGTATATACTGTGTATTAATTTAATTTTAGCAGTTATACTAGATGGTATTTGAATAAAAATAAGGACAAACATTGTGGCATATATTCTCTTAAATGGATCATAAACAGTACAACACATAATGT
>NW_018133923.1:0-703 GCF_001952655.1 Monopterus albus
TTTGTTGGTTTACTTGGTACCGTGTCTGTCAGTGCAGTGGTGCTGACGGAGCTGACTCTGTTAACATGTTCAAGGATTTAAATGTTAGCTTCACTGGGTCAGGTGACGTTAGTTTCACCCACATCCTCTCTTCCTCAGGCCCCTGCTGCTTTCCTTTAAACTGCTGTTCCCCATCCAGCCACCAGGTGTCCCCAGACTTTCCCTCCATTCCCAGCCACCTGATCTTCTCCACCCACTCACACAGCTGGTCCCAGTTATCAGGTCTCCCTCTGGCCAGTTTCCCCTGCTCCTTTACAGGTTGATTCTGTTTTGGGCTTCCAGCTTGTTTTTGGATTTTGCCTGTTCCTTTTGCTGTTGTTGCCTGTTGTTGAGCTGCCTGGACCACATACTGTCAGCGTGTTCACCTTTTCCATTAGTCTCACTGCACTTTCCTGCCTCCCTGTCTGCACATCTGTGATGTGGGTTGTAGTTATGACAGTTTATAGCAGCTTATTTTAAACTTTATCATGCTGTTTCTGTTGTGCAACTGACTGGAGGAGGAGCAGAGTCATCACTCTTACCTCAGTCCTCTTCTGCTTTTCATGTGTTCTGAGTTTCCACATGCCACAGCCACAAGGGGAGACCAGCATGCGCCTGTTGGTTTACCTGGTCTTGTAGTGGTGATGCTAGCAGAAGTGGCTCAGACTGTGTTTTTAAAGGCAGA
>NW_018133924.1:0-703 GCF_001952655.1 Monopterus albus
TCCTGAAGAAAACTATTTTTATAAAAAACTGACCCACTGATACATTTTTTAGAGGTTCACTTGTTTCTCTCCGTGTGCGTTACTTACAACCAACTGCAGGCTGCCGCATTTATGGCCTGGAAAGACCAGCAGCTGTTTCTCCAGACTGGGACACAGATCACACAGACCTGGAGGAAGAGGTGGATTTAGGGCTGCAGCGATACATCAAAACCTGCTTAGTCAGTCAACAGAAACACAACTGTTCATGTAATCTGTTGGGCACACACTGCTAAAATGCTGATTCCCAGCCTCAAACATAAAGGTTTTCTGCTATTCTCCCACATGAGATGCAGCGTAGCACTGAGGCAGAAAACAACACAGATGACGACAAAATGTAAACAGGAGGAGGACTATTTACCTTTGGGGTTATCTCTGGTGTCAAACTCAAAAAGCTTAACTGGACTGTCTGGAAAACTGTACACGTAGATCCTGTTCTTTAATACAATGATGATCCTGACGAGACAAGAAGACGACAACAGTCACACCTCACGTAGCTGCTCACAGACGACAGGCTGAGCGAGTGGGGATGGTAAACTCACTTGTCGTGCCTCATGCGAACAGCTAGCACAGGTTTGGTGAAGGTGAACTCCAGCACCAGCTTGTCTTTGGGGTCTCGCGTCTCCCGAGCGTCGTCCCAGATCAGCACTGACGTTAAACAAACATG
>NW_018133925.1:0-703 GCF_001952655.1 Monopterus albus
AACTCTTGATTGTCCTCTGTTCCTGCAGTGTGGACACAGAAAAGAGGGGTAATTTTTCCAACCGAAGAACTACTGTGATTGGTGGAAAAATGGTCACTGGGCCAAACGGGCCATCGGCTAGTGCATCTGCTTTCTCTGTGGACTTTACATGTTCTCCCGTGCCCATGTGGATTTTCTTCAGGTACTCTGGATTCTTCCTACAGTCCAAAGACATGCAAGTTACATTGAGTGGTGACACTAAATTGCCTGTTGGTGTGAACAGTTATCTCTGTATGTGTGTCAGCCCAGGGCCAGACTGGTGACCTGTCCAGGTGCACCCTCCTTCTCCAGATCCTCCACGACACTGTGGTCCTCAAAGGCCACTACTTTGATTGTTTTCCAACTAGCCCTGCCGTAACCACTGCTGATTACCTGGGTCATGTGTGTTGGCACCTGGATGTTTTGCTTTCAGGTGATACATCTAAGATGAATTACTTTGGTGATAGTTAAATTCAGCTTTACAAAATGTGCACACTATTTGTTTTTTCCAAAAAGCAATCTACTAAGCTTGTAAAGTAGAATTTTTCATTTAAAACAGTCTTTTTTACTTCTCCATATTGAGTGAGCATCCATTAGCGACAGGAAGTGCGGAAAGACCAGGAAAGCATTAGCAAAAAGCCACAGGAAGTTAATAAAAGGTGCTACATAATATTGTGAATATTTT
>NW_018133926.1:0-703 GCF_001952655.1 Monopterus albus
AAAAATAACCCATGAAGAAATAAACATTCAGATGGTTATAGGAGGTGTGTATGGATGTAACACATTACAGTAAAGGTTTGGAAGACAGGTGGGTAAGCAGGGAAGTAAGGGAACACCATCAGAAAAGCACGGCTCTGTAACACAAACTCCCACAATACACACAAATACACTTCTTTTTATATCACATTTCCTATTTCTACTTCAGCCTGTGAAGGTCTGTGTAGTGCCACTCCAAACCATGCAAAATCAGGAGAAGGATGGTTGGCTGATGGGTAGATGGATGGCTAATGTTTAGCATGTGGAGGATGTTAAAATCAGGATGTTAAAAACTAATGGGAGGTTAATGGGCAGATGAAAGTCACACCTGGTAGTTCAACTTAGCTTAGCCAACTGGGAGCTATGGTTCAAATATTCTTTGGAGATGGAGCAGCCTTGGCTTTAAAAATACTCATTCTGGTTGAGTTAAACTTCAGTGGGTGTTTTTAAAGCAGATTTAAAGTTGTTCAGGTTAAAACACATGGTGTACCTCAAGGTTCGATTTTAGGCCCAGTTCTGTTTTACCTGTATCTGCTTTCTTGGTATTCCTAGGAATTACATCCATATTTGGCGATTATGCCCCTCAAACTTACATTATTCAAAGCTAGTAGTGTGGCCTACATACAGTATATTGAGGCGATCACTGACCTGCAATTGAAGTTTTTTT
>NW_018133927.1:0-703 GCF_001952655.1 Monopterus albus
GTGTAAATGAGATAAATAACATAAGGCTATTTACTTTGTTTAATAAACGAACAAAGTATAGACATTGGTATAAAGTATAACCTTAGATGACTTCTGTTAGAACTGCTACCCATGCTCTCACAATAAATGCCCATAGAGGTATTATTAGTTGTCTTTGAGCAGCTGTAAACTCTCATCCTAATCCAGCTCTCTCCCACACAGGTGAATTTTTTGGCATGCCAAGGGTTTGCCCTAGCTGCTGCCTTCTGGTTTCGTCTCTACCTCGGTCCCAGCCATGCCAATCCCCTGGTCAGGCATGCTGTGGCCACACTCCTTGGCATTGCCTTTCTCATGTTCTGCTTCGGATGGTACTGTATGAAAGGCAACACAGAACTCCTTATAGTTATATGAAGACAGTCAGGATGTAGGAAATACAAGACAGACAGGATAAATGTTTGTGGTGGCATTTGATCAGTGAATATAAGTTTTAGGGGGCTGAACACAGCCATGTTGTATCATAGACAACATACAGTACAGCATAATGTCCTGTTTTCATTTTAAATAAAGAACACAAATAATAGTAATGCTGCAATGTGTCTGTCCTGTTCTGCAGGTACTCTGCTCACATCCTGACAGTAGTGGCTGCAAACTACTTGATCATGATCAAAGCTGACATCAACCATGTACACAGGCAAGACTTTTCCTTCACACCACTAAAGGAGAT
>NW_018133928.1:0-702 GCF_001952655.1 Monopterus albus
CACACACACACACACAAATACACACCACTCTTACTCCCCTGCAGTCCTGGGGCCTTTTCTGACATCTGCAATAGAGAAGTGAGGAGAAGCAGAGCGACTGAGCCCCAGTAAGGCCCTCTGACTATCTCTAAAGCTCAGAGTAAAAACATGATCTACGTTAGCCTGTTCATGTGATTCATGTGTATCTGGCTGGAGTGGCGTTTACTGCATGCAAGTCAAGATGTCATTGCATGGCTATTATGCCATGTAAAACATGAAAGTGTGCTATGTTAATTGCCATTATGATGGCTGATGTTTAGGTTGTGCCACAAATTTGTTTATTTTGAAGGGGTAAGAGAAACTGCAAAGTTTATTAAGAGTATATTACACTGTTGGGGGACATTAAAGCTGGGCAATGATGGAGAAACCTGGAGGGAGGTGATCAGGAGGAATGGCCTGTCTGATCTCAACCCCAGTGATGTTTTGTTTTTGAACTCCTGTTCTAGTCATGGATTGGCCATAATGAACACTATGACTGAGCATAGGGTGATTCATAAGTGTATTTGGTATCAGAACACCTGAGGCCTAAGCTCGATGATCAGGTTTGTGGTTGTATTATCATTCTTATCATTCACTCTATGCTGGAAAATGGTGAATTGCTCCCTCCAGGGTGGGAATGAGTTCCTGCCTTAGTTGAAGGAGTTTAAGTTTCTCAGGGTCTTG
>NW_018133929.1:0-702 GCF_001952655.1 Monopterus albus
TATATTGTCGTCCATTACGTGCCAAATGAAGAGAAGCAAGATAAATGTCTCTCACCCTTTGCTGGTAGTGAGTCAACAGTCTCTTTTGATGTCTTGCCTGGAACATTATAACCTGAACAAAGGGGAAAAACATGCTACTGTATGTGAAGTCTACTAACAAACAATGTAAATACTCAAACTGCATAACTGCAACACAGCTTTTGAGCAAACTATCTTACACAATGCTGTATTTGAGAGGCTAAATCAGATATAGCAGTTGTTATGACTGAAGCAAGAAAATGACCAAACTTTGTTGATTTCCGTTAAGTGTTTGGTTGCCACAACGTTGATGTCTGAAAACAAAGCTTTCACCTCTGAGCTGCTCTGAAACAGACATTTCACAAGACTGTAATCAGTAGGATTGTTAGACAATATCAGTCTGTTTATATAGTTATAGGATGTGATATCATTCCAAGTAGACAGCCCCTTAACAACCCATGGATGCCATTTAATGAAAAGAAAGATGCTTACTTTGTCAGAGAGAGGTGATATTTGGCATGTAGCATTACATATTAAACACTTGCCTTGTTTGCCTGAAAGAAAAGTTGCAATTATGTATAGCGAGAATTACAAGGCAACAAATAAAATGTGTACTTTTTCCAGCAGGATAGAAGACATACAGAGCCTGAATCCAGACTGAGGTTTCTAAAGTGCTTAAGCCTG
>NW_018133930.1:0-702 GCF_001952655.1 Monopterus albus
AAAATATTATAAGAAACAAGGTAAAAAGATATTAAATACAAAACCATAAAATTATAATGCTCCAGGAACTATGCATAACATGTGTGTATAGTATATACAGATAAATGATAATCAGTTAAAAAAATAAGTAATATTATCGGAGTACTCCAAGTGATTACCGGTCATGCAGATAATGTATAACTGCTGAACATACATAAAGCAATTGTTCCAGCAATATAATAACAATGTACGACCTTATTACCAACCATTTTAGACCTTGTTATAAAGTATGACAGCAGCAGGGAGGAAAGACCTGCGAAATCTCTCCTTCACACAGCGAGGATGAATCAGTCTGTCACTAAAACTGCTCTCCAGATCAGATAGTGTGACCTGCATAGGGTGGAACTCATGGTTCAGCATTGATGTAAATTTAGCCAGGACCCTTCTGTCTCCCACCACCCTCACTGAGTCCAGAGGACAGCCCAGAACCTTAGCTATGACCTTAGCTAGGTGGCATTCGGGGCTTACGTATGGACCATACTTTGACAACTCAGGGTAGAGGAGCTGGAATAACAACAGAATGACTATAGGCAACAGAGTGTCATTGGCAGGTTTAATAAAGATGAGAGGTGCCACATTGTTTCCCATTTTCACTGCATTTACAGTATCAGACATGGTGCAAAATCATAGTTAATTCTTTTTTAATGTCATGGATGAAACGGA
>NW_018133931.1:0-702 GCF_001952655.1 Monopterus albus
AATTCATGCTTTGCGTGTCGGCATGTCCGCTAAGGTAGGGTGATGTACTTTTTGTCATCTTCCCAGGTCTGCACAGACTCTGTGCGGACGTCCGCGTGGAAGGTCCAACAGCAAAAGCCCGAACTGCACATGTGCCACAGTGCTTGGAAACCCTCAGCATACATGTCTGAAGTATGAAAAGGAATGTGTGCACGCCCCTCATCTGAGTCCATGTACACACACGAGGGTATGCGCAAAGCATGAATTCAATTTAACAAAGAAAAAGCTGCTAATAAAATGAATGAAATCTGCTTCTTCCCGGCACCAAATTGAAATGACTTGGGTAAGTTGATTTGGGCGGACTAAGACATTTCAAGCTCATCTGTAATACTGAAACAATTATGGGTGATTTTCTCAAGGATATATCAGCTAATAAGATGCCTGATTGGAGATCTACAATACATCACTTGCCTGTTATATGCAGTAGTTCCTTTACTATACCTGGACCATTTAGTATTACTTACAGCTCTAATGGCACAATTACCCTTCACCACCAGCACTAATAGTGCTCTAAGAGATCCTTTTGATGTTATGACCTTCGTACATACCCACATCTAGCTCCCACTCCAGTGTCTGCACTCAGTCCCCCCAGAGCCCCTAATTTGTGGATATTGATTAGGCCCACGACCACAACAGCTACCCCCACTCTCTAACACCAGTCCT
>NW_018133932.1:0-702 GCF_001952655.1 Monopterus albus
CAATCGATGAAATCACAGCCAGCCAAAAAAATATCCTTTTGATTTGAGCTAGCATCACTAAGATGTGGATGATTTGCTCTTCAGTTAAATACAGACCAGTGTTTGTTTTCCCTCCTGTAATATATTACTAGGTAGCACAACCCCTGTTGTGACATTTGACACCTTGTCACAGAAAGTGACTGCGCAGGATTGTTGCGCAGTTCACATAGTAAAGCACATAAACATTCACAATGGTAGATAAGCTGGTTTATTACATAACAGAGAGGAGGCTATGCAGAAGTAATCTGGCAGTATTTATATCAGTTACAGATTTGATGAAGATAAAACTTATGTTTCAGAAGTGTTTTAATAAATTCACTCTTTAACCCTTGTGTTCTGTTAAGGATCTTTAAAATGTTATGATATAAACCTAACAGACATAGCAATAGTCCTTTATCCCTTTCAGTCTTTATTCACATATTTGGGTGGCTAGAAAATTGCACTCTGGGCTGGAAGAGGTCCAGCTGCTTTCATTTAGTCTTTCATGTAGACCGAGTCTGAATGACAGGTGGTTGGTACAGCTAAAAATGAAAGTACGACATATTGTCGTAGTTTCATTAGTGGATGGTACAGCTGCGTTGAATACTGTGAACAGGTTTATTGATACATTTGGTGATGTTGTACCCGGTACTTTTAACCATGTTAACTCTGAGAGACGAAGCA
>NW_018133933.1:0-702 GCF_001952655.1 Monopterus albus
ACATCTTTTAGATCCCATTCAATTCAGCAGCACAATGTTTAAATATGGAACAAACAACAATTAGCTACTTGTTTCCACTACATGTCGACTTCTGCAGCACTGGAAATAACTTCAGAGTTGCTGGAAGATTTAATAACTTTGATGTTTCAGCAGTGCTGACTATAGACAGCAGCAATAAAACAGATTCAGCAACTAGGTACGTGTGACTATGCAAACATGCTTATTATTGCAGCTCAAAGTCGACTCCTGTGGCGTTAAAGGGGCAACACAAAACACTGAAGCTTCCTATATGTTAGAGCAAGCTGCTGTTTTTTTGATCGATGATTCTGTTTCTTGGACTTTGCTCTTCATTACGAAATGGCTTCCCAGCAGACATCAAGAACAACAACGGCCTCTTATATGTCGTGTCTTTTGTGGACACGTCTCAGCATCTGAACAAACCCAGCCATAGAACCCACCCAAGAAATTGTGACTTTGGTCAAGTTCACGCACTCAGAGAAGAGAGGAGCTGATCGTGGTGCCGTAACGTCAATTCACACTCTTCATGTGAAAGTGCACATTTCAGTGTCAGTGCTCTCGTCACCTACTGTAAAAGCTGAGAAACAATCTCCTTTAAATATCTACTCTTCCAAATGTGAGCACACAGAAGAGCTAAATTCTCCCACAGCACATAAAGCTGCTGCTGATCGACACCCGGTCGTC
>NW_018133934.1:0-702 GCF_001952655.1 Monopterus albus
ATTCACTTTGATATATGAATGCTTTGGCTTATGAGCATGTTGCTAGAACGAATTATGCTTGCAATCCAAGGTTTTACTGTACAAATAAAATAATCATAGTGGGTAACTTTAATATTCATGTAGATGCTGACAATGACAGCCTCAGCAATGCATTCTGTTCATTATTAGACTCAATTGGCTTTTCTCAAACAGTAAATAAACCCACTCACTGTTTTAATCACACTCTTGATCTTGTTCTGACATATGGCATTGAAACGGAACACTTAATAGTTTTTCCCCCAAACCCCCTTTTGTCTGACCATTTTCTAATAACTTTTTATTTACATTAATGTATTATATTCTATATGTGAAACAATTCCATTACAGTAGATGTCCAACAATGCTGTTACCAAGTTTAAGGAAATAATCCCATCATTATTTACTTCAGTGCCACTTGCACAAAAATGATTTGTTTGAGGATTTTCAGTCAGGATTTAGAGTCCATCATAGTACAGAAACTGCACTGATGAAAGTCAAATGATCTCCTCCTAACCTCAGATAAAGGACTTGTCTCTATACTTGTCCTTTTAGATTAGATTAGATTCAACTTTATTGTCATTACACATTTACAAGTACAAGGCAACAAAATACAGTTTAGCATCTAACCAGAACTGCAATAACAGCAGTGCACAGTATGCAGTATCTACAGTCTGTACAGTCGGA
>NW_018133935.1:0-702 GCF_001952655.1 Monopterus albus
GAGGTGGAGGAGACAGCGTTCAGACAGCGTTCAGACAGTCGGCCTTCACTGGATCAGAGTGGATGGATCAGAGTTTACCTCCACAGAGCAGGTCAGGTCAGGGTCTGTGTTTCCTGCTGTCCTCTGAAACAAGTCCTCGCACAGCTAGACACAGAGACGGAGGAGCACCGATCAGATTCAGCAAATAAAATAAACATTACAAGGGGATTCATGACTCTGCATCAAAGTGTTTCCAAGGTTTGGCTGTGACCTGCCAAAAACTACGTCAGGTCCACGTGGAGACTGACGACTCTGACTAATCTACTTTACGTTTCTGCTTCCAGTTACTCCCCACATCTTGTTCCTCTGTACCTCCCAGTATGTACTGGTACATCAGTGTTACAGTAAGTACCTTGTAAATTCAGTTCAACTGCGCTGTGCCCTGTGGACTCTGATCTAAACCACATTTCCTCCATCGTTCTGCAGGAGGTTGGTGGCTCAGGACCCTCCTCTAAAGATGAGATGTCCCAGCCTTGCTCCGTCTCCAGCCCATGTTTCTCCTGCTCTGTTCCTCTGGACGTTCCCCATCCAGCCTCCAGCTGCCCCTGGCTCTTCCCTCCAGCTCTGCCTCTCACACTCTGTATCCACTTACCCTGATTAGTCTCACTCAGTGTATGAGCCTGTGTGGTTCCTGTCTGGTTGCAGGTTGGTCTGCTGTGCTTC
>NW_018133936.1:0-702 GCF_001952655.1 Monopterus albus
AAACAGATGCCAACCCTCCATAGATACGATAAAAATTAAAAAAATGAGTGGTTCAGGGGAGCAGTTCAGAAAAAGGGCTACAGTCACCAGCCTTGAGCCAGATCTCAGTTACTAATAAAATCTAGCTCAGAAGAGATGAAAAATTTCTTTAAAATAAAAATTTTATTAGGCAGCAATCTAGCATTTATAAGGGCCATTCTTATTGTAGACAGCTTGTTTGGAGCCAAGGATGCCCTGTTCACCGTGTGCAGATTCACCAAGACAGCGCCCTTTCCAAGAAACTGTCGAGTCTGGCTGCATGGGAACGGCAAGATCTGGTCCGCAGTTGTGGGCTAGAGCCACAGGTAGAGGACATCCAGCAGGCGATAATTATCCAGGTACCCTCCTGCAACCAAAGCTGGGAGAATGGTGAGCCAACCTAGAAAGTTGAGCCAGGTAAGCCTTCAACCTCACAGCTGAGTCACCTCTCCTTCTATGTCTCTGGCTCTGCCTGCGGTGGAGGGGTGGGGGGACACATGGAATACAGCAAAGACTAGCTGAAACACCAGACAAGAATGGAGGAAGGTCCTGCAGATGGGTCCCAAGCTCGAAACAATACAAACCAACCACTGACTCCTTGATATTAAGGGTCAGGCGATCATATACTAAACCAGACTGGGCATTGTGTATAAACAGAAGCAAAAATAACACAAAACAGAAAAG
>NW_018133937.1:0-702 GCF_001952655.1 Monopterus albus
TTTACATGCCGGCTGTTTATTTCTTTTGCTAAGTGGCCATGGTAAAAGCACCATAATGCACTCAATAGTGGCTTGAACTCGGCTCTGACTGTGCCTGACACCTGAGGGTTGTACCAGGAGGGAAGAGCAAACTGACTAACACATGTTTTTTTCTGTCCCCTTTGCCTTCATCTCTTTGTCTTCCTCTGTCCAGACCCACATCACGGGACTCCCATGCTGCTGGAAGGGGTGAGGTGTCTGGGTGCTCAGAAAGACGCCCACACAAAGCACAGCAGTGATCAAAAGAGGATATGATGAAAAGATACACACACTCAGTATATATGTACATTATTCAGTGACTGGGTCAGGGCTCAGCATGGTTGTATAGAAACATGAAAATGTGTTCTCCATTTCAGAAACAGCTTAATTTGACTGGGAAATCATGTTTCAATGATGCTGTGTTTTGCTATGGTGATGGCATGGCAAAATGTTTGTTAGAAAATAACTGGTCAAACAAATAACTGTAAGTACAATGAATACATTTTGACAACAATCAAACATGCTGAGCTGTATAACACATTATTTAGACAAAAACACACCATGCTTCAGCTCTGGATGGACATTTGACAACTGTTATCCAGTTTACATAGCCATGAAGCTTGAGTTGTTGGAGAGGCACAATAAACCAGCAATGAATGCTAGCCAGCTGACATACATGTACAG
>NW_018133938.1:0-702 GCF_001952655.1 Monopterus albus
AGTGTTTTTATGCTCCTATATGCAGACTTTAAGAGGATTATTTATAATTATAGAGCTTGGGGAGATGTGATGTGAAAAAGTAATTGAAATGTACCTGCACAAGTAATCTGTATGACTTGTGAACTTTTAGCTTAAGTGGTTTGGTTCATATAGTAAAATATTAGAAATAAAAATGTAATGTTGCCGCATGTTGGTTTCTTGGCATGAAGGCATCACTGTGTTGACCGCCACTAATCAGTTGGTGCCTACTACACTACTTGTACTGACTGCATGTGTTTGGTTAGTACATTTTTGGTATACCCTTTCTCAGGCATCCTGTTGCAGGATTAGTGTTGAGCATGTGTTAGCTTTCATTTGTGAGAATGGCTGAGATGCTAATTTAAATGTGTCCTTCAGAGTTTAGGTGGATGTGGGTTTGATGCTCCTTTTTTGATCTGCAGGTCCCTCTTCAGCTCATAGAGAGCGTAGAGTGTCGGGATATGTTCCAGCTTCATGTCACCTGTAAGGACTGCAAAGTTGTCAGGTATGACTGGTGACATACTTCTACAAGTCATTCCAACTGTTAGGCCCCCTGTTTGTTAAAGGAATAGAAACTTGGTTTGGAATCGCATTTCTTCTGTATCTAGTTGTAGAAAATTGTGATGGTCTGTGTGAAGTGAGCAGGTGACATCAAATAACAATTACAGCTAAACATCACCACTT
>NW_018133939.1:0-702 GCF_001952655.1 Monopterus albus
CAAACAGCTGTTGAACAAGCAGACCACAAACTTACAGAATGTGACGTGTTCATCACTTTTCCCTCGGTCCACTCACTGAAGTCTTCATTTTATCTCTTAAACAACATGTAAAGTCTGCATTTTACCTGTAAACCAGTGAGTGTGATTAACACACTGTTCTTATAATGCTAATAGTAAAGTGTGAAGATGCTGACATTTTACCAGTGATGGTGACAGCACTATGTGGGTGCACTACCTTCTTACTCATGTTACTGGAACTTGATTTTAGTATTACGTCCTGAGGGGTGCCAAAATATAGCTCCTGGAACGCACCTCTAAAGGTTGAGGGCAGTGGAAACAAACACAGAATGAGCGTTACACTGCCCGACATGTTTCAGTAGGTTCCCTTGGTGGGAAGAACCCTGGATGACTAGCTTTGGGAACAGTCGAAGGTCCAGATTTACTTAACTCTTACTTCACTAATAAAAATTTAGGTATGTACAAAAACAGTATTATGACCCTTTTGACCAAATACTGTATAAAGCAGTGCATATGCATGATTGTGTTGTATAACTGGGCACATGAACATGCGCTCAATTTCCACTTCTATATTTAGCCATAAATGAGTATTGACATACCCTTACCCACCTGCTTGGACATGAGTGGTTTTGCCTGCTTTATTACCAGGGCTATCAATGAAAAGAAGTGTAATTACACTTGTCC
>NW_018133940.1:0-702 GCF_001952655.1 Monopterus albus
CTACACTCCTGTGGTCCTGGATCCAAAGACTGCTGAGCCACAGCTCATTCTGTCTGACGATCTGACCAGTGTGAGGGAAGGAGGCGAACAGCAGCTTCCTGACAATCCAGAGAGGATTGATTATATCTGTTCTGTCCTGGGCTCTGAGGGCTTTAACTCAGGGACTCACAGCTGGGATGTCGAGGTTGGAGGCAGTAAAGACTGGGGACTGGGTGTGTTAGCAGAGTCTGTCCCGAGGAAGGGAGACATAGGGTCTGGATTATGGGGAATATGGTTCTATTCAGGTCAACACGCAGCTCTCTCTCCAGCACATCCAGACACTGTTCTCTCAGTGCAGAAGAAGCCCCAGAGGATCAGAGTGAATCTGGACTGGAGCAGAGGAAAGCTGTCGTTCTCTGATCCTGACACTAACACACACATACACACCTTCACACACACTTTCACTGACACACTGTTTCCATTCATTAGCACTGGGGATGTCGTCCCAGTGAAGATATCACCAGTGAAGGTCTGTGTGACAGTGGAACAGAGCAGTTAGAGATAAAGAGGACGATTATATTTATAACTTGTTTATGTGTGAAGAGAAAAAGTCACTGACTTTAACCTGTTAAACTCCACCTGTCCTCCTGCTTCTCATTGTTGTGTTTCTATTGTCGGTGTTTGTGTTTGTGTTATAGTATGTGGACACCCTGTTCCAGTTCA
>NW_018133941.1:0-702 GCF_001952655.1 Monopterus albus
CGAGGCGATACTGTGAATCAAATAGGAGTCACACAGTAAAGAGCTCCACCATGTGAAAAAGGTCTTTGATGTAGGTCAGTACACATGGTAATGTTTCAAAAGACTGTGTTTCACTGCTTTAGATCAAACAATAAGTGATTTGGATACTGCAAATATTATAGATTAATTTACATTCATTCTTAAAGTGGTGCCACTGAGTGATGACAGAACGGCTATTGTGCGCCAGCCACTGATCTCACACTTCAGTTTGAGTGAAATAAGACATCTGAACTCAATGTTTTCTTTCACCTTCCTTCCTGACTCAACCCCTGACTTGCTTAAATGCAGTCTATAAAATGCAACTCCAGAACATTTTTAAAGGTTTGCATAGCCCTGAGAATATTTGGCACACTTCCAGTTATAGTTGCTAGTGGAGTAAGGGCATTTAGAAAAATAAATACTTACCCATCAACTATGTTGCAGGAGAGGTTGAACAGTCTTGCCATTCTGTTGACTAAAAATGAGCTAGCTTTAAAGCAGGGATCTGACTCATGACTGTGCTAGCAAGAAGGCCCAAATTTGTCTTGGCCTGTATGAATATACCAAAACTGTGAGGAAAATGGCCCCAAATTTTGAGCCATAGGGGAGGAATGTTCAGGTTTGCTGACTGAAAATTTGATTTCCTCCCCTTTATATGACCATAACATGTTGATCAATGAGCAA
>NW_018133942.1:0-702 GCF_001952655.1 Monopterus albus
CATTCTGTGTTGATGCTGTCTGGGCTCTTCTCAATCACTTTCAGCCAGACATCTACCCACATCCTGAATTTAAAGCGGAAACTACTGTAGGAAGACAGGTTGAACAGAGACACCCAAACAAAAAGTACTGCAGTTAGGACATGCACCAATAGTATTTAAAACATATTATTATTACATTACCCATCATTCTTTAAGAAAATTATGGATCAAATAATTTATCTCCAACCAAATAGGTTAGTGTGTTTTTCTATGAGGCTAAAAATCGCCTGTTCCCACCAAACTGACAATTTGCTTGTCAGACTTGACATGTTTTACACTACATGCTTTTCCAGGTGAAGTCTACTTTAGAGTCACCAATCAACCTAAGCTGTATGCTTTTGGGCTGTGGGAGGAAGCCGGTGTATCTGGAGGCACAGGAAGGACATGCGGACTCCACACAGAAAGGCCTTGAACCCGGAACCTTCTTGCTATGAGGCGACAGTGCTAACTGCTTGTATTTTGATAATACTTGGCAATAAAGTTTATGCTTAAGCTTGAATTGGATGTCAGGAAACTCAATATCACCAGGGACAGTATCAGGTGTGAGGTGAATGAAAACCTGTAGCCAAACAGACGCAGCAACATGATGATCTGTCACTGTGATGTAACAATCAGTTTGTATCTGTGATATGGATTCGATTCCTTTGTTAAGTGTCTGCTGAC
>NW_018133943.1:0-701 GCF_001952655.1 Monopterus albus
CACACATACACACACACACTGGCATACACCCAACTAAACAGACATGTGTTGCCCAGCTAACTTGGCAGCTTATACCCATTGTGCCTGCCTTATTATGGTGTTTGTCTGAACCTTACCATTAGCGTGGCCTTTACATTCCTCCCATTCACTCCCATTGTTATTTACTCATAAAGAAGGGCCTATTAGAAAATGAGTGACATGTTCTCTCAGCCAAATTACACCACAATGCCTCTCCTACTCTCAGCCACATCAATTATGCAGGAAACATTGCATAAGGACGGCACTCTGGCCACAACTGGACATGCCCGCCAGGAATGAATGAACCATACACTGACAAGAGGTTGGATCCCCCACTCGTGGTCTTTCTTCCCCAGGCCTTTCTCTTTCATCCTCTTTTTCTTTCTTTTCCCTCTGCTTTATCTCTCTTGTGCTTTCTTTACAGGACTTCTGTTCTACCTCTCCATCCCTTTTCTCTTTATCCATATTCTGCCTCAGTTCTCCTCTCCTGTTGTCAATTCCTGCTTCTGTCATTCTGTTTGCACGTTTTCTCTGCTGCTCTCTCTCTATCCATCTGTCAGCTGGTGATGACTAATGTCCATATAAAGACCATCTGGTTTTATAATCAACCATCTCATGACTATTATGCCCAGTGGCTCAGTGTGAGCAAGAAAGGTGCTCCCTGTTGGGTGCTTTTGTAAAAA
>NW_018133944.1:0-701 GCF_001952655.1 Monopterus albus
ACAGCTGCATGTTAAATCATGGTACCTTATTCTTCTCCTATATAGTAGAGTGTGCACCAAGTCTTGGTGGTGACCAGTGTCAGGAGTACATGCCCTCGCCCATGAGTCCCTCTTTGGACAAGGTCTTCTACACCAGAAATGGGGTCCTAGTTGGAGATCAGTGGAGCAGTATGCTAAATTCAGTCAGTCCATGAGTCAGGCGAAGGTCCACTGTTAATGGAAGAGGTGGAGATGAGAGAAAAAGCATCTGATGTTATGGTGAATATCTGATTTGTAGTTAATAGCATCTTTTGCACTGCTACTTTTACTTAACTTGCTTTGTTTAACCTGTGCATGCAAAAAATAATTGCATATAATCTGAACATGTGTCTGTGAGAAACTAGTTGTAAAATCTACTTCTTATGATTATTTCTTGTTAGTTACAAATTCTGCTAATAAAGCATCAACAAAGACAACGCAGATGTCTCTGATGTTATGTATTAAATAATATTGTGCAGTTTTGTGGTTCCTGTGTACCATTTAATGTATATTCAGAATAGCAAAAGCATGTATACTCTGTGCAAACATTTGAGGAGGGTGCTCAAATTTGTCATCACACAAGTTTTTTGTTATTAAAGTTGGGAACGAAGAGACTAAAACTATTCTGGTCCACAGTATACTACAATCAACACATTTATTCTGTTCAACAAGACACTGTCATG
>NW_018133945.1:0-701 GCF_001952655.1 Monopterus albus
TTATAGATTCTGAGGTCAAGATGAAACCATGAGAAGGGACCTAGCTTTAGATAAGGTGTTGTTTGCTTAGATTCACCGTGTGATGAAACAGACTAACTGGTCGGTTCCTTTGTTCAGGTATGGATCACTATCGCCCAGAGGTGTCTGAGCACAGCAAATGTCTCCTTCTTCACCTGCTCATCTCATTGTCCTGTAACAGTAACTTCCAAGCTATTGCCTCAGTCTTACTGCAAACACATGAGATGAACAGCACAAAGACACTCACCTGCAAGCCAGGTCTTCAGTCAGAGTATTTGTCTTCAGGTAAAAATCTAGGCTTTTAATAATACTCACCTGTATGAATTTTCTCAACTACAAACATATTCACACTTTACTAAAAGGCTGAGGGTGGCTGGGTGGGTTCAGTTTTCAGAGCAGCTTGGCATTTGTCACCTTGCTCTGAACATCAGGAAGGAATGGCTAACATTCCTTTCAGAGAATAGATAAGTTTCTTATCTGGGGAAAATACTTGGACTTGATGCCAAAAGCAATACTGAGCACAGAGGACATCTAAGGTCTTGATTAAAGCATTCCACCCTGCTATTTTTATCCTCTTACCCAAATTGGGGCCATCTGGTCAGGTTCAGATAGACCAGTTTGGCTCCCCCCTCTTACTCCCAATAATTTATTTTGAAAATGTCTACACATTGTGAAATGTCCAG
>NW_018133946.1:0-701 GCF_001952655.1 Monopterus albus
TTAACACCATGTAGTCACCGCAGGAGGAATTAAACAGGTGATGGAGAGTATTAACAGTTCTGAACATGTAGATATATTAATTGCTCTGCCTTAACCAGCCAAGTGGGATCACTCTTGGAACAGACAAATGTGCCAGTTCACTAGTTTAGTCCAGACTGACATGATACCACAAACACTGGATGGATCACTTTGAAAGTTTTTTCACAGATATTCTAGACAGCTGGTGATCTCCTGACCTTCTCTTCTGTGCCACCATTAGGTCTGAGTGAAATGTCTCAACAAATATTTGATAGATTCTTGTGAAATTGGTTACAGATATTCGTGTTCCCCACAGTTGTAACACATAAAATGTTTGGTCATTCCTTCACTTGTATTTGGCCCCATCATCAGGTCACAAAGTTGAATTTAGTGTTTTAGGTACCGTGACACCCCACAGTTACTTAGTGGAAGGAAGAACTATGTATCTGCATTTTATTAAATGTTTAATTTAAAACAAGCAATTGATCAAAGATCAACAGTATAAATAAAATGGGAAAAAATAATTTAATTCCATTAAATATACCAAGTAAATAATGTGATTTTGTGATGACCTCACTGTGATATAACATACATTTGCTTAATCTCACTGTTACATTATTTGCAAATACATTTATGAAATTATCATAATTGTAGACGTGCACATAATATATCTTTACTTTAAT
>NW_018133947.1:0-701 GCF_001952655.1 Monopterus albus
AAAAAAAAAAAAAAAAAAAACCTTAAACACTAAATCAGTCCTGGTCATTGACAGTTTTAAGAAAAGTGTGACCATTAAGATTTTAGGCAGTGAACTAACTAAAATGAGAACAGCTGTGAAAGTTTACTGCATGTCACACTGCAACATAAAGAGCCTCATAAAATCTGAACCACAATCTGTGTCGAACTGCACAGTAGTAGTTTGAGGCATAGGACGGGAGATTGTGTGATGATTGATGAGTCATAGCACCGTTACATAAACAAAAAAACAAAAGTATATAAACAGAGTCATCCATCTCTGTCACTCTGTACAGTTTTCTTATTCTGCTAAAGAACCATCAGCTGTCTCACAGTGCGATCAGCAACCACCACTTTGTAGTGGCGAGCCCTGGTTTGACCATGTTTCTCTCACCACTGTCAGTTCATATCTCAGAGAGTCCAAACTTCACAGTGTAAAGCTTGATTTATGGGTCTGCTTTGAATATACATTGAGCCTATGTAGCTATGAGCGTTTATACTTGTACGCTCGAGTGTCTGCGTCACTCTGCAAAAAACACTAGTTGTGGCGGCGTTTCTATGCTGCTGTGTTGCGTTTCTTTGCTGCTTACAAACAATGGTGACAGACTGAGTGGGTCATGTTGGAGTCAAAACTAACAGATGTTGAGCAGTAGTTACTTTACTGAAATTACTGCAACACAGACC
>NW_018133948.1:0-701 GCF_001952655.1 Monopterus albus
ACTAAACTAATTAACCTACGACGTGTGGTGTTTTCATTTGATAAAACGATGCAGCCATAAAGTCATGAGGCAAATTCTTTTCATCAGCCACTAAGCACTGGCTTTGTGGTGCAAAGTCTCAGGGAAGCAACACAAGAGTTTATAACTCATCACTGAAGCTTGGTTTTAGACGATGAAGGTGGGAGAAAGTTTTAATCAAATAACCTGAATTTTAGCAGTACTCACCAGACTCCTTGGAGAATGTGAAGAGAACCTTTGCTCCACTATTCGCTCTGGTCAGACTGAGGTGACAGTGGTTGTGTTCTGTCAGAGCTCCAGCAGGGGGCAGCGTGTTGCTGGTTTCTGATGGTTTCCAGTATTGGCCTGAATAAAGTCTCCAGTGGCTCCTGGATTTCATTGTGAACTGCTACACGGTGTTTAGAGACAATAGAAAAACAGTAATAATTGTACCTCCTGCAAAAGTAAAATAAGAAATGGGAATCAAAAGGAAAAAACCTAGTCCTACCCTCACCAACAGTTTGCAGATGTGTGAGAATGTTTTGATCTTGAGACTGAGAAATATCCAGGAAAAACAGGCCTGGTGACCTATTTGAGGTGTCATATTCATGGCTTAAAGACATGAAGTGATACAAAGTCACGTGTTAGATGAAAGTGAAGTTAACTGGTAACTGTCGATACAGAAGATTTAGTTACATGACATA
>NW_018133949.1:0-701 GCF_001952655.1 Monopterus albus
CTCAGAGTTAGCATGATAAAAAGTACCGGTTTGCAACATCATGGATGGCAGTTGTCGCTCCTTTTCGACCTTATCTTCTGTGGCCCGTTGTTTCTGCTGCAGCTGATCCTGGGCATGACAGGCATGACGTCGTAGTTCACTCAGACGGGCGTCTGTGTAGCCAACACAGGATCTCTTAGCTGCTGCTGCTGCAATGTCAGGTCTCAGTCCATTCAGAAAGCAGTTGCTAAGATGTGTATCCCACACACCAGGAGCATTGCCCAAATCAGCTGGTTGTTCCAGGCCACTATGAATGTTAAACAGCTCTGTAAGACGGTGTAAATACCTCTCTGTTGATTCTCCCTCTTGTTGTCTGCAAGACGTGATTTTACTCATGTCCACGTTGGTGGGAAACTGATCACGAAACACAACTCCTAGGGCTGTAATAGCGTCTCTGTATGGGGTGTTATCAACGTGATTCCATTCAATGTTGCAGTCATTTACTGGGAAACGACGAGTCACATGCTGGAGATCGACAGGTTTCATTTTTGCTGCCAACAAGCGTTTCAGTTCAGTCATGGTGGGACGAAATTCAGTGCAGAAAATGGAGAGCTGTTCTGCAAATTTCTGTCCAGAAGCTGTTGGGTCTGGAAGATGCTGTGCTGCAGCAGTAATATCAGTAGTGGTCCATGTTCGTGTTAGATTCTAACCTTTTCGTTAGA
>NW_018133950.1:0-701 GCF_001952655.1 Monopterus albus
ACATCCACTAGTTTATGTCCTATTTGGTTTATTTAACTGCACTACAGGACATTTCTGCACATGTTCAGTCAGCCAATCTTTCTCGTCGTCACCTAAACAGAAGCACATTCTTACTTCCCCAATCACAAAAGAGAAGCTCTCACAGTTCCTAAACCTTCCCAATCGAAACTAAAATGAAGATGCTTGTTGAATGTCTTCACTTTGGACTCTTTCTGTGGTTCAGAGCTTGATGATTTTGACATGTCTGCCTCAGTCAAACCACAGCTTTTCAACAAATGTCCCAGCACTCTAGTGACTGTCACATACATTATGCTTCACTTCAGAAAACTGGCCTGGTTTATTAACATTAACCGATGGCTCAATAACCAGCTCCCTGAGCTCTGCCATTATCATTTATAGTGTTTCCTGGATACTCTTGTTAGCCTGAAAGCCCGGTGTCATGTTTGCACCTGGCTGAACCTGAGGCTGCCTCAGTGTGCACCAGAGGTCTGTTCTGTGACGACAAAATGTGATACTCTAAATCCTCTCCGGGGGCATTTATTATCATTTAGGTCTGTGTGAATGTCTCGTCTGCTGTGAGGCTTTGCTGATGTACATCCTGTTTGATTAGATATTCTGTCTTGTAATATGAGAAACACTTCAGCTACAGCAAGAAACTACAATATACAGTTCAGATTTACTCAGTGCTGTAATATGTGTAG
>NW_018133951.1:0-700 GCF_001952655.1 Monopterus albus
TTAGTTCATATTAATCTCAGATACACTGCACTCGTATCTTTTTGTAGTATTTAAATTTCTAAATGCTAAACTGTCTGTTATGACTATGATGCACTCACTTCCTGGATGGTTTTCTCTGTCACATCTAATCGAGTTGGATCCTGCTATAATAAAATCTGTGGTCTCAGCCAAGACTCTTGGATGCAGATTGTGTCTGGTTTATCTGCCCTTTCCATCCCTTATCTATACTGTTTATCCTGAGGAGGGTGCAGGAGAGCTGGAACCAATCCCAGCTGACACTAGGCGAGAGGTGGGGTCCACCCTGGACAGGTCTCTACTCTGTCCCTTATAGTTTTTTAAAGCTCCTGTCCATTTGCTATTAAGCTTCTGGCATTGCCCTGGAACATGATTAATGACATTATTAGTTTAATCACTAGACAAATCATTAATTCGTGGGTTCATCATTTCATGGACTGTTTTACCTTCTAAGCTGGAGATTCCCACACACTTTTTGCTGCTTCCAGTTATTTCACCTCTTGTTCCTGTCCTTTCATTCTAGGCCAGTTTACACCACTTTGCAAATGAACGCAGCAAAACTGACATTATCCACTAGTGGTTCCAAATAGGTTTTAAAAATGATTAGAAAAAAAAAAGACATTTGGCAAGTTTGTTTTCTGTTAATTCTCACTGTGCCCTGCTCTAGTGTGTGTGTGTGTGTGTG
>NW_018133952.1:0-700 GCF_001952655.1 Monopterus albus
TGCCGTCTATTTGATATTATATTGTGGCACTGTATAGCTGAGTTTAAAACAATTTTCCCACAGTGACACATGTGGCACATCTTAAATGATTATTCCACCAATAGAAAGTTCATTAGGAACCATTTTGACAATTCATTAACACCAAGTTATAAACATATGCTTGTTCCAGCTTCATTGTGAAAATTTGCTGCTTTCTCTGTTTTATATCATAGTCAACTGAAAATAAATTCAAGTAAAATAGGAAATTGCTCAAAACGTACATTTAAAAACAAGTGGTGCGATGACAAAAGCACATTCAATTCTTGCCCTCTGGTTTTCCAGAGCAGCAGAAAGCGGGTGGGTAACAGTGACAGTACCTGGGCAGCAGAGCCACCACAGTAGAGATGATGCAGATTAGGTAGAACATGGGGTCGGCCATCTGCCTCTGGAGGATCCAGTACGGGTTGGAGGGAGGGTTACAGGTGATGCAGGCGGCACTGTAGGCAACTGTCACGATGAAGTACAGCCCTACACTGCCCACCATGATTAACCAGTGAACCCATGTCTATGCAAGACAAATACAGCAATAAGACGATTGGGGGAGACTGCCTGTTAATTACAGATTTTTTAAAAAGTGGATTCATATAAACCCAAATAAACATTACCAGTTTCTACAGTACACAAATAATTGTTTTGTATTTTAGGTGTCAAGTTGGGGACT
>NW_018133953.1:0-700 GCF_001952655.1 Monopterus albus
GTGCATGTGAGAAGAGGTTTGCATGACTGTATACTACATAACAGTGGAACACATTTAAATGAATTAAATATTCATTATGCTGTATGTGTTTTACATACATTTTCCATACTGATGCATACATAGTAAATATCACCATAGAAACAATAGTTAAAGAAGTAAACATTAACATCAGCATGCTTTTATGCAAACAATGACAACACAAATAATTCTGACATGGAGCCGGTATATTGTTTTCTATGTTCACCATCAGTGATTGATAAGTAGCACCAAACATAAAGTACAGCCAAGACTGAGGGGGATGTCTGTACCCACAGGAAACTTGTTGGTCACAGTTTTCTTTCATTTGTTGAGAAGTAAATCACATTCTTAGTTTAAGTTTACTCAACCAAACCTGAGAAGAAATATGGTGCAACAGCTAGGATCAATTTAAGAAAAATTACCCCTGGACCTGAAAAAGCAATGAAAAGAAAGGAGGAAAATCATTCTTAGGATATTCTGTGCTCATAGGCTTCTCGTAAATGATGGTTTTGAGGTACAGAAAAATGAACAGTGAACAAAGCGCTTTAAAATTGCAGGCTGGCCCCACAGGGGGTCCACTGTCATCCCCAAGGACACTTCAACCTGTGGAAAGGAGGAGCTGGGGAACTAACCCCCAACCCTGCAATTACTGGACAAACTACCCTACCACCTCTGTTACATC
>NW_018133954.1:0-700 GCF_001952655.1 Monopterus albus
TGGCTAAAAATACCTAACAGGAGGTAGAGCGGGTCATTTCCTTAACCGGAGGATTAGCGGTTCGATTCCCGGCTTGTCCAGTCAACATGTCGAGGTGTCCTTGAGCAAGACACTGAACCCCCAGTTGCTCCCGGTGATGTCACCGGTGTGTGAATGCGTGAGTGCTTGGGAGTGCAAATGGGTGAATGGCCGAATAATGTGAAAGTGCTTTGAGTGTGCTGTAAAAGTATAGAAAGGCGCTATACAAGTATAAGACCATTTACTTGAATATGATGAATCTGAAATGAAAATCTAAACTATTTTTAACCAATGTTGTTTTGCGGTAATCCTCATATTCAATTGGATGTCGTGTTTTCAGGCGGTGTATCAAATCTGTTGTCGAAAAGTTCTTTGGCACCGTGCCTCCTCTTGATATTTTCGCAAACAAATGTTGCATATTGAAACTTTGGTGTCCTCACCTGAAACTTCAAAATGCTTACATACTGCTGACATGCTTTATCATTGATGGGGAGACGCGTGATATAACAGCTCCAGCGTGAGTGAAACCTAACCTGTGCTGCGTGAGGATGGGCGGGGCGGGGCATTTTCAGCGTGTTTTTTATTCTGGTTCGAAATAAAAATGGCCTTTTTGGCCAAAGATTTTCGATGGCCGAAAGTTTGGTGCACCCCTACTTGAAAGGTATATCTACCTGAAAATATG
>NW_018133955.1:0-700 GCF_001952655.1 Monopterus albus
ATACTTTCGCAAGGCACTGTAATAATTTCTTGACTGAACAAAGATTGTTCCTCTTACAGGTTTCATTTGACTGTGGTGTCGTGAAGACATAGTTGAGGTGGGAAACCAAATGGTGATAACCAAACCTCAGTATTTGCAACTTCACAAGGGTCTCAGTGAGACTGGCCACATTTAAATTGTTTACCTTGTGTTTAACTATTTTTATTTTTCATATATTGTGGGTGGTTTCCAGGAGACAGACAATTTCAAGGACACACGCTCCTGTCCTCTCCTGTTCTGTACACAACACACAGGGGGGGTGAAGCTTGATTTTGGAGTGTGAATTAAAAGACTTGATAAGATTGGGAATTAACCCCCAGTACGAGACTGGACCAAAATTGTTTGATCTAGAAGCTTGGCTTGTAGATCTCTCAAGTTGGTCGACGGAACCATTCACACACTAAGTCAAGGGGAGCATATATTAATAAAAGAACTTGTATTTTTGACCTTGTATTGTGGAGTAATGGAGGGAGAATTTGACAAAGAAGTGGGTAGAAATGAGCTACAGGAGGAAGAAAGTATTGGAGAATGGTGGAATGAAATTAAAACACAACTTGAAAGTGGTATGAAAGGATCAGAGAAGCAGAAAAGAATAGGAGAATATGAGACACTTTTCAGGAAATTACAGAAAGACGGTAGAATCCCAGCAGATGACAAAAAA
>NW_018133956.1:0-700 GCF_001952655.1 Monopterus albus
TTTTTCACATTTTTTAAGCCATAGAAATTTTACCCCACCTTCCTGTCCACAGTGTGTGACCCCACCAACTGCAGAGCTTGATGGGAGTTCAGGAACTTTAGTTGAGTTAATTTTACCTTTTGTAAAACTCAAGCACAGTTGGACTGTTTTTTCCTGCTATAAAAACCAACATGGTCTCAGAAACCTTTTCCCTTTTGCAGCAGCCCACATAAGATTTGCCTCAGGACCTTCCATTGGACTGGTTTTTTTTTACTTTTCATTGTGCTAAATAGGTGACAGTGTTACCCATCGTGAAGCTCAATGGAAATTCTGGCCCAGTTACTGTCACCTGTTGTAGAGGTCGATGGCGGCTCGGCGTTGCTGGTATCCAGACCGTGACAGGCACTCGTCCCAGCAGCGATTCAAGGTAACCCTCTCCAGGACCTGGTTGTAGGGTGTGGACTCTCCGTCCACATACAGGTTCAAGCGACGCACCTGGAGGAGGACCGAGACACTGACTGGCTGCCGTTCTTTGACCATAACTTGACTCAATTCATCCACATACCTCCTCAGCCGGCCTGCCTAGACTCTGAGCCACGTCGGTTATCCAGCTCTCAGCAACCATCATGCTTTGCGGCCCTCCAAAGCCCCTAAAGGCAGTGTTGGATGGCAGGTTGGTGCGACACAGGAAGCCCTGGCCACGAATGTTCACCACGCTGTA
>NW_018133957.1:0-699 GCF_001952655.1 Monopterus albus
CATCTATAATGTAATTTGCCCACTGCACAGCAGGGGCGCTAATGCAACAATTTCTTGGATACCAACGCGCCAATAACCTCGAAGAAGAAGGAGGCGGCTTTCCGGCATGGTAGGCTTTTGGAAACATGGCTGACTCTAAAACCAATCTGCTGTTCAGTAGCTTGTTGTCCGATAGGCGGGTTCTGAATCGGTCAGTATAAAGTTAAATCATTGACCCGGTTAATGTTCACATAGACAACCACGTCATTAAAATGACTTCAGCTAACTTCAGTCAGTTAATCAGCTAGCCAGCTTTAGATCTGTCCCATTAGCTAACGCTAGCTTCTCTTGTGCTGCTATAAAGTTTTTTTGTATCTTAATGGAAAACAAAGCGTTGGCTTTGTCAGAACTCCTGTCCAGATGTGAGTAATGTTTGACATAACTTCATTACAAATATTTTGTGTTTAGTTGTTTAGCCCACCAATGATTAACTGAGGTGTTTGACCTGCTCTGCTAGCAACCTGCTGGGTTACCTGGCTGCCAGGTGCTCAGTGCTGTTCAGGTGTTTTCATGGTTTGAATTTTCACAACACCAACCTGGTGCTAAGCCAGTTAACGCCAAAAGTAAACTAGAAACAAATCTGTGTTGTGACTGAAGGATTATTTTCTACACCAGATTGCTGATTAGTTCTGATTTTATAGTGGTTGATCAAGGTCAAAG
>NW_018133958.1:0-699 GCF_001952655.1 Monopterus albus
TCACCCTATCTCTAAGGGTGCGCCCTTGATCATTAAATAGAGTTTAATGATCAACTCATGCTAAGAAACATCATATGCCAGGTCATATCTGTGCTGCCACAGAAGGTTTGCCAAGCACTACCCCCGTAAAATTCCAAACAGGCTAAATGTCAGCTTCCGTTGTGTCATTGCCGTTTTAATAAGAGCTCCAGCGCAAAACAATATAATGTTCACTAAATGATAGCAATTAAATACAAGAGTTTTCGAATGCAGGGTTTTTCTTTGCTTCAAACGGATTGTTGACACGGTGGTACAATATATATAGGCTGTAGGTCGAAAAAAAGGAATACATCTTATCCATGTTTAGTGCATATAGCTAAAAGGTTACTCTCTAATTGAGGACTGAAAATCACAAGACAACAGATCCAGAGTCAACAATATGGTTGAGCGGATGACGAAGTGAAAGACCACTGTCATGGCAAGTGAGTAGGCGTCGTGGATATTATAACTAACAGATGGACATGTTCATTTCCCCAGAGTTTAATATTCACACACTTTGACGTCAGAATACACAAATTATAGGCTATGTTATCTACTGAAAACAAGCTACCTGAAGAATACATACTATTAATCAGCTGATGAAAATTCCCCTTTACTTCTCCTTGCTTCTGTTAATTTGTATAGTGGCTGCTGTGACGTCTATCTATCTATCTATCTATC
>NW_018133959.1:0-699 GCF_001952655.1 Monopterus albus
TTCAGAGTGAGGCCAGGTCTCAGGTTGTAGAAGACAGCAGGAAAGATCTCTGGTTCATATCTGTGGGCAGTAAGGAACACAAAACCTGACTCGGTGCTCACATCAGCAGAAACCCCGAATCTGTAGCAGCCAGTCTGCACTGTTACTGGAGAGTCAGCCGAGGTGATGACGAAGGCCATGTAACGTCAAGCAGGCATTTAATTCAACCCGACCCAGGACATTCTCCTGACCCTGACCAAGTTTTTGTGCATAAATGAAGGTCTGTGGCGTGATAACAACCTACTGAGCCTACTAGTAGGTGTCTAGGGCCCTAGTGAGCTATGGTCTCAATAAAAAGTGACAATGTGCCATATAACAGTGTGATGTCTGAATCGGGTGGGAAAGCACAACAGTAGGTGAAAATGTCAGCAGTACTTTCTGATGCACATGAAACCCCAGCCAGTGTCTGCTGACCTGCAGTTCTGATGGTGGGCCAGCGACAGCTGCTCCAAACTGACTGGGAAGGTTCTAAAGGTGCCGGACACGGTCTGGATCATAAAGTCCAGGAAGGAGACGGGAAAGCCGAGCTTCTGCACTTTGCGAGCGAACCTCCTGGTCGCCACCCGTGACTCCTGCTCACTGCTCAAACACACAGAGGTGAAGAGGCCTCCTGCGTCATGCTGAAAACTGACTTGTAGCATTAGTATGACTGGAGATAAA
>NW_018133960.1:0-699 GCF_001952655.1 Monopterus albus
GCAATAATACTGCAAAGGAAATAATCATTACCATGTTACCATTAATTAGCACCATTTTATTCTGTCACTTTGAAACTCAACAATATGGCACAAAACCTCTGCAGTACAATTTGCTTGTGTAATGAAATGCCATTTTACCATTTGTAACTACACTGCTGACAGCTTTGATTTTCAAGATCCCTGTACAAGGTAATGAGCCATCGTGCACTTCCATCATTTACCCCTGATATTCAGTAGTGGCGACGGTAATGCAGTGCCATTTCAATTCAAATTAAAATGTTATCCTGTACATAGAGTCCATCACCACCCAGTCAGTAATCATTGTTCCTGTCTAGTACTGTATGTAATTATTTTTTTCAGTTTGCAATTATCGTTAACAAGGCTCATGGGAAAAGAGGCTTGCATGATGAATGCAAACTGTCAGCTAATGGCTGAAAGTTGATGGCTACACAATGCTCACAATGAGCATGTACAACAGTGTCAACCAAATTACTACCTGCACATTAGATGTGGATTCTGTGAGGATCTTCATGCACTCAAAGTATTCACAACTTTTTACCTGCTTGAATTATATCGGTACGAGTAAACGTACAAAAAAGAGACCGTCGTCCTGTAAAATACGTCAGTGTTCATCATTTGTGCCAGAAGGATATCACGCCGAAATGTTACGGGTCATAGTTTGGCGACATCTAGCGACTA
>NW_018133961.1:0-699 GCF_001952655.1 Monopterus albus
GGAGTACTTCCAAAGAATTGGGTTTGATGGCTCTCATGACAAACCTGATCTGGCAACACTGAAGCTGATCCACAAAAAGCACGTCCTGTCAATTCCATTTGAAAACCTCAGCATTCACTGTGGGGAAAGGATCACCCAGGACCTCGAGGTAATTTTCAATAAGATAGTGAGGAGCGGTCGTGGAGGTTGGTGCCTTGAGAACAACTCCCTGTTTGGCTGGGTGCTCAGACAAATGGGCTATGACACTGTGACCTTGAGCTCTAGAGTTTTCCAGAGTACCATCAATGAATTTGGCCTTGATGACACTCACCTCATCAACAAGGTGGTCATTGATGGAAAGGCTTATATAACAGATGTAAGCTTTGGAGTGTCTTCCCAAATGCGGGAGCCCCTGCAGCTCGTCTCTGGAATGGACCAACCTCAGGCAGCAGGGGTCTTTTGTCTTATTGACAAAGGGGACATGTGGGTGCTGGAGAAGACTGGAAGAAAGCCAGAGGTCATCAATCCAGAATTTGCTGAATCATGTCTGGTGAGCAGAAAAGTAACAAAACAGATCTATTGCTTCACCATGGTGCCTCGTGAGGCTGATCATTTCTTTGAGGCAAACCACAAACTTCAGACAGATCCTACTTCACTATTTACCTGTAAATCTATCTGCTCCTTGCAAACACCCACAGGATTCCGAGCCCTGATTGGCTG
>NW_018133962.1:0-699 GCF_001952655.1 Monopterus albus
AGCCACATGGCTGCATGTGAGTGGGTCCATCCAACATGAGCTCCTGAACACGTATGCTGGATCATAATGGCTCTGGTGATCCTGACTTTTGATCTAAAGTCACAAGTAGGTCACATTTACTTGTCCAACATGATGAGAAACTTAAAGGATACATGTTTTCAAATGTCTTAAAACAATAAGCGAACACAGACTGAAACAGGTTCTGATGAGAAATCCCTCCACGGTGTAAAGCTCAGCTAATATGAGGCTTTAGTCGTCGGCAGGAAAACACTTGAAACACAAAAAGGTAAATGTTTATTAAAAATTAACTCAGGAAGCCGTCAACAGCAAATAACTGACCGGAGCTGCTGATGCCAACTTCAGATGAACAAGCAATGATTCAATTTCCTGATTTCACTGAGGTTAAAGCAGTTATGACAAAGACAGTGAGCAGATCTTTTTTACAGGATTTCTTCTACATTTCTAGAACTCACCATATCTTTATATGGTGTTTTATCTCCAAACCCCAAAGCTTTATGCTGCCAAGTACTGACAAATCCTGGAAGATTATATCATTGTTCTACCTCCAAACAATAAAACTGTTTCAGTATTTGAAGCAGCAAATTCTATATCATACTGCAGCTCAGATCTGTGAACACTGCCACAGAACGATAAGCTATGAAAACCATTTATTCAGATAAGGATAATCACCTTTATTGG
>NW_018133963.1:0-699 GCF_001952655.1 Monopterus albus
TCGGGAGCTAACGCTAGCTAGCAGCTGACTGCAGACATCCAATGAATCGGTTTCTGTCCCGTCTGTGCTTAAAGTCTAGACTGAAGCATCTGCTGCTTGATGTAGCTGGGTGGGACAGTGTTAATGTTTTACTTTATGTTAGTGGTGCCGGGTTTTTATTATTCCTGCTCAATGGTTTTGCACATGTAGCTAATAAATATGTCACACTGTAGAAGTTTTGCATCGCAGTAAAGGACAGGACGAGCGGCGGTGACACACAGGGGATCAGAGCTCACCTAAAACCTCACGCTGGAGGCGGAGGAAGTGCTGGGTGTCGCCTGAGCATAGCGCTTACATGTACAGCAGTCTCGGCCGAGGGTAACGCTGTGTGTTCGAGGACTGTACGCTGCCATGTCGGAGTTTCTGCTGAGTCTTCTCGGGGAGCGGCTCGTCAACAGCGCGAAAGCCGAGGTGGACGTGCAGTCACTAGGCGCCAGGCTCTCCCTGGTCGGGCTCTTCTTCGGATGCAGCCTGAACGCCCCGTGCAAGCAGTTCAACGGCAGCCTGTGCGAGTTTTACAGCAGGTTCAAAAAGACGTCTGAACACAAGGACAAATTGGAAATAGTCTTCATCTCATCTGATCAGGACCAGAAACACTGGCAAGACTTTTTGCAGGAGATGCCGTGGCCGGCGTTACCTTTCAAAGACAGACACAAAAAG
>NW_018133964.1:0-699 GCF_001952655.1 Monopterus albus
CTTGCGACTGCACGTATGGAAAGCAACAATCTTTTCTGGGTGTGGGGTTTCATCACTGGTCTTTAAAAAGCTTCTGTATATTAATTAACGATTCTTAGAAATTAAGGTAGAGTACTGTGATTTTAAAAGGAAGGAAATTCAGACAAAATTGATTAAACTGTACCACTTCGTTTCACTGCATGTAGAAAGTTCTGAGTTACCCAAAAGCCTTACAAATGATTTAAATCACAGACATCAGGTTTTGCTTGAAAACATTTGCATTATTTTAAAAAAACTTAGTTTTACAGCATTGGTGTTTAAACCAAAAATCACAATGGAATATCAGCGTTTTGGAGAAGAGATCAGAGTGGTCTGGATGGTGAACAGCCTGCAGTCAGGACTCAGCAGCAGGTCACAGCTTCAGCTCCAGTCTGGATTTGAACCTCACAACAGACAGCTTCACTTGACCTTTGGGGGCGTGTAGTGGATTCTGCACCTTTCTTTGAAAACCTGAGCAAAGACAATCAGAAATAAATATATAAGAAAAACACTGGTCCCATATATGTGATTAGAGGACATTTTGAGCAAACAACTGATAACAGTGAGCTTACTTTCAGACTTCTGTCATTGACAACTTCTTCAACATTCAGTTCTGACTGCATTAGCTTTAACTAGAGACAAGGAAGAAAAAAAGATATATTAATGTATTATTTTAACTTG
>NW_018133965.1:0-699 GCF_001952655.1 Monopterus albus
GAGTTTTTATCTGGGATGATTTGGCTTAGTTTGTATTACTCTTTGGGGATTGAGTCAATGCAGAGTATGACAGGTGTCTATGCACCCGCCATCCGAACAACCCTTAAGGAGGTCGAGTCCACTCATTGTAATTTGCACACCCACTCATTTTCTTATGTCCCTACAAAAGCAAAAATACATGCTGTGATGTGACATCTAAGATTGGATTTCAGCGGATTTGTTGTGATAAGTCCCTCATGATGCTTGTTTAAAATGTTTGCAACAACAGCATTTTATAGCCAGATGTGCCAAGAACAGATTGCGTTGAATGGAAATACCCAGTTGCAAAAACAGTGATACAGATGCACACGTGTACTGCTGTGTCATGACCTGGGGGTGAGAAAACATTTAAACAGAAATTGCTGACAAACACCATTGTGTAGCTGGACTGCAGAATCGTGGCTGCAGAGCTATCTGCTGTGGGACTGCGCACATGCAAAACTGTCTGTAGCAGGTGCTGGAAATGGGCCAGTAATGGAGCCAATAAGGGTACATATCCAATAAGGATGCAACACCGCCATCATATCCTGCCCACAGAAATGTCATGATACACAGGATTTTTTGATACACAATATATGGTTGTGTAAACAAAATCATATACTTAAAATTACAAACTAAATTACTGCTGTGATTTAATGTATTTACTGGCTACTTTGTCAA
>NW_018133966.1:0-698 GCF_001952655.1 Monopterus albus
CTAACTAAGAAATAACCTAACACAGCTTACAAAATACAGCAACAAAAGCATTCTAGCACCATTATAATTTTTATATATTAATTTGTTAACCAGTCATGTTGAAAGAAATATACAGGGGTGTATTGTTACCTTGCAACATTTTTCCACTGTATGCCAATTCACTGAGATAGTATATGGACATAACAGCATTTAATGCAATGAAGTATACAATCATATAAATCATAATATGTAATTATAGCAGAAAAACCACAGGCTTAACATCTACTTACTTAGTAAATCCGTAACATTCAGTACAGTCTCTGAATATTAATCAAAGAATAAAATCTGCATTGTCAGAGAACATAAAATAAAATTGGCTTATACTAGTTTCCTCTGGTCAGACAGTTCCAAATGTACAAGTAAGCAGACAAATAAATAAATAAAATCTAAATTAAATATTGATTTTTGTGTGTATTTTGTTCTGTATATGAGACATAACAATAAGATATTTTAAATTTTATTTGATTTTGTGATTGTCTCCTTTCCCCTTTTATCACAAAGACATTTTCTTGTTGGCTTGAGGGGCCTGTTGAGCATCTGTTCAGCATGCTTCATCATAATAAAAGTTCTTCTTCTGTATGCTTTTTGGTCTGTGAGGGCATCCACATACTGTGGGGAAAAATTGAGGTTACTTGAAGATGTCTGTGCAAATTCTCAGT
>NW_018133967.1:0-698 GCF_001952655.1 Monopterus albus
AACTGGCGGTGTAGGCGTGGCCAACCCCCCGGTTACACATGCCATAGCAGTTATTGGGTTTTTAGTAGCCTTACTTTAAGGAGGAGAACACCTTCTCTGTCTTTTCTTGGCTTTATTCAGGCGTACAAAAACAAGAAAGAAAAGCGTTGCAAAACACAGCACTATGTGCTCACTAGAAAAAGTAATAAAAAAGAACATTACAGTTCTCTTCCCGAACTTCACCATCGCCTACCAACAGAACCAACCCAGCATGCCCACCTGTCATCCCTCTTATACCCTTCCGTACCTGTTCCTCCCCCCCATCCCACATTGGCCAGAACAGCCCGGCATTTCGCAGAAAACAGCGGTAACCAATACATGCACATTATTCGAACATTACGGCTGCACCCACTTAACACAGAACAGACCATGAACATAAGCGGCTGGTCAGGGCCCCCGTTTATGTAACCTCTGGTTTTAATTCTTCCCTTCTGGACGATGCTACACTGTACACGAAAACACCCAAACACAAGGACAGTTTCTTCCACTGTGCGGTCACTGCTGACCGGTTAATCCATGTCTGTATAACAGGACATGTGGGCCATAGGCACCCCGTGGGGGTGCCATTGTGCCAGCAGTCCAAACTTCCGGTCGAGGCCGTCATTGTACCATCTTGTCTGCAGCGAGGTCCTCTTGGATCTCGCTGCCTCACGTGCCAC
>NW_018133968.1:0-698 GCF_001952655.1 Monopterus albus
CTTTCACAAGTTTTCCATTTGGTGTTCTTTTCTTAAATGCATTAATGGAGCTAAATGTACACAAACAATCTTGATGTAGGCAAGGAAATGGAACAGTTCTGCTGTAACTTCCATGTTTTAACCTATAATGTTTTAATAAGGAACCCCATTTGTCACATTCAAATTCGCAAAATTTCCACTTCCACTGCATCTTGGAACCTGTGAAGAAAAAAAGAAAAGAACGTGGCAGATAATAAGTTGCTATAAAAGTGAATTAACCTGTACTATTGATCTTATCTTTTAAACTGTTAAGTTACTAACTAATGCTACTGTATAAGAAAAAAGTCTCACTCGTGTTAAACTTTAAGTAGCAAATGTTAATAACTTAACTGCTAATTAGCTTAATACACACGAGATACACGCTAGCCTTAACCACATGTAAGCAGGTGTATGAACTCGTACTAATATGAACCGACAGAAAAAAGGTGTGCCAACGAAATATACACATTGTAGCTAAATTGTTAACATGCAGAAACACACAAGCTACAAACCTCATTTAATGCTAAAAGTTACCGTCTTAACGTTATCTAAACTGTGAACCGACGAAGAAAAAAGCATCGATGTTAACTTTTTAGAGTTTACCATCGGAAGGCTTACTGATTTTTGGTTAGCACTTTTGTCAGAAAAATGTGTACAGATAGAACTAACGTTAGAAACTC
>NW_018133969.1:0-698 GCF_001952655.1 Monopterus albus
CCTTGGGTGTCAGAGGACCATCACTACTAGACACCTTCAGACTGTTTTTCTTTGAGTTTTAGATTTACTTGTTATTAAGGATTCTTGGTTTGTTTTTTACCAGTTTTGTTTGAGTGTTCGATTGAGTTAGTAATGTGCAAATGAAGCAATGAACCAGTATTGAACCACTTCATTAATTGTCTCAAAAATGGGTTCATTCATTCACAGCTTTGTTTCAGTGACATCTAGTGATGAAACAGGAGACAGCAAAACAATGGCTTAATAATTATGGGAGTGTAAATAGGGTTTGTGTGAATGATATAAATACATTTTTGTAAAGATTGATTGGTCAGTTGGTTGATTCTATAAACTTAGTAGATGAGAGAAGGTGCGCTTGAAGAAACAGGATGTGCTAGGATGGTAGGGTATGCTTGTGTAATTAGGGCAAGGTGTAATTATATAAGTGGAATGGAGATTCAAAGATTTTTATTGAGAATCAATATTTATCTTTGTGTTATGAAGCAGTACCGAGTATTCTTCTCCAAGCTTCAGGTTTTATTTCAACTCTCATCCTCACAATTGTAGAAAAGTTTCCACAACTGCATCAACTTTTGTAGCTCCATTCTTTGTTTTGTGCCAATTTCTCAAGTTTTTTGGATATCCCTGGAATTGTATGAAGTTGTATATTGAGCAAAATGGGGGCAGCATGGTGGCACAGT
>NW_018133970.1:0-698 GCF_001952655.1 Monopterus albus
AAGCTGTGTCTTTTGCTTTACTGCTTGTTCCCTGACAGAGACATTCACCTGCAGCTCTGTTTTGCTATGTGCCAGCTACATTATGCTGTTTGGTGGAATTAAATGAGGAAGCTACATCAGCAGCCTTCCAGTACAACGTACGTAATTGTCCATCACTGTGTTGGCCTGACATCCCAGGTCTTTGTGTATTGTTGTGCATTGTGCACTACAGATACTACATGAACTGAATGCGGAGCCTCATTTGTTCTTAGACCAGTTGAAGTGCAATGGAATTAGAGATGCTTTATTTTGCATTAAAGTAGCTGACATATTGTAATGTAACTTTTAAACTAAACCTGCAGGGAGTGGGATGTTTTTCAGTCACAGTGATGATGTTCGTCATGTGTGTTCTTTGTTTTAATGATTAAAGAGAGGTTTCAGTGGTGTAGGTTTGGGTGTCATCATAGCATCACTGCAGTGTACTGAAGCTGCTAAATACACACACCCAAACAGATTTTTACCTTCTAGTGGGACTGAAAAGGACATATTGCTATAATTCTAAAATCACAATTTTTGCTGGTATGGTTATTGATTGTTGAAAGTTACCGCATTATACCCTTGGTGTTTCTCACACAGATGGTCTAATCCTAATAAAACAGAATAATGAGCCAGATGCTTCTGTCCTGCACACAAGGTCCTATGAGATTACAGTATATAGG
>NW_018133971.1:0-698 GCF_001952655.1 Monopterus albus
AATTTTTGTGGTCCATGGCTCGCACTTTTGTCTTCTCATGTGCTAGCGACCGAACCGTTTAGCACATCTGACAGTAATCTGCCCAGCAGTATTTAAGCTGGGCACCAGCTTGTCCTCGTTGCCAATTTGTTTTCATCAGCTACCCCACCATTATTCTGGCTCCTCTATTTCTTGTCTGGCCTGTGCTGCAATTTTTCACTCCTGCTTGACGACTGAGTAAGCTACTCACCGGACACTTACCTGCATCCCTGACTGTCCATGGGAGGACGCTATTCTCCTCTCCGGCTTGACTTCTGACACCTCCATGTCACCTGCTCCCCCTGTGCCCGAGACAGAAGCCTGAGCTCCTGCACTCTGGTTACATAAGAGTCAAGTAATCTTCTTAACTGCATTTATGGTGACTCTCCTCTACTCCATTTTGTAAACTCCCCCCTGAGGTTGGTTTCATAGTGCAGTGTCCCCTTAATACACTTCTGTTACCTGTAACACTAAAGTGATCTGTTAATGTGCACATACTCTACTCACAGAATACTGCTCTGTACTCATTTGGACACTGTACATATGCAGATACACTTTTACATCCATTGAACTGTTCACTCATGTAACTTATCTTCTTATTCTGCACTTTCATTCAATTTTATCCCGCCGGAAGATTACCTAACTAACTAAATAACTAACTAACTAACACAGTGCCGCAT
>NW_018133972.1:0-698 GCF_001952655.1 Monopterus albus
TATTTTCAAGTTTTCTTTTAAGTGGTTCAGTGCTTTAACGGTCTGTTGGAGACAAAGTAAAACACTTCTATCACTTCTGGTCATTTTTTAAAGATGCACTGAAATCAAAAGTGGGGAAGTAAAAAAAGAATCATCTACTAACCGCTAATGTTATTTTGCCTAATATTTCCTCTGGAATGACGTCATCTAATGCACAATATACATATTTGTAGAATTTGTCTAATGAGGTAGACATAAGTTCCATACAAATCCAACAGTCCCCCTGAAACCAAGAGTCATATGTTAGTTTCCTCAGTTAAACTCACTTTCCAATAACATCTACACTTTGTGCTGGAATCTGTAGGGACTGACCATCAAGAAGTTTACAGTGATACTTTACATCTTACTCATAATGACAGATTCCATAATGTGCAACAGTTACAACTAAACACAGATCATTTTAAAATGTAAAGCATGAGCAAACACAAGACTGTGAGGACTGGGAGGGTTTGTCAGACCTCTCTGAAGAGAGCGCCGTAGAACTGAACAATGTAGGGACAGTCACTACTCCTCATCACCACGTCGAGATCCATCAGTAGCTGCTTCTGCTCCTTCTCATCCACAGTGGAGCGAATCCTCTGTGGGACAGTCAAGGCAACAATACATTTACATTTCTGACTTATTCACATGTCCTTGTGAGCGGCTGTGGCTCAGGAGGT
>NW_018133973.1:0-698 GCF_001952655.1 Monopterus albus
GCAGCGGCTTGTCCAGAGGCAACAGTAGAGAGTCAGTTGGGCCTGGGAGACCTTTGGTGGCGCTTCTGGAGGATGTGCTCTCCACCCTCCTCTCCCTGATGGAGTTATTGGAGTGGCAGGAGTTGTGAAAGGAGTTCTGACAGGGAGAGTCTCTGGACGGGTGACCCAGAGATGAAGCCTGACCGTTGCAGCACAGTGTCATGTTGTTTCTGAAGCCCCCCTTATTGCTGTAGTCCTCAGTGGCAGGCAGGTAAGCCAGTTTGCCCCTGTAGACGCGCAGAGAAGCCAGCCTCACCAGCGTGCCAATGGTGAACCGGACAGCTCCAATGTGACGATACTTCTCGCTCTCTATGTCAACGTCCGCTATGAAGCCCCAGGCCAGTGACAGGAAGGAGAAGACACGAGGGCTGGAGGAGAGATGGATGGAGACCAGATCCATCGGGGACACCAGTCCTTTACAGAGCAGGAAACCACAGCTGACCAGGAGCTTCTCACTGAAGACCGGTGAGGCTCTGGAAAAGGAGAAGATGAGTGTTGGTCACAGCAGGAAGAGCTGGGCTCATGTTGCCCTCAAGTGAACTTATGTGATTGGAAGTTGTGTTCAAGATGTAGCTACATGTGAAAGGCAACAGCAACTGACCATTTGAAACATGTTTCTTTAAAGGATAAGTTCAGTCATTTTCTATAATAACAGTATT
>NW_018133974.1:0-698 GCF_001952655.1 Monopterus albus
CACGCTCACGTCCACTCGTCGGGCTTCTTCATCACACAGGACTCCTCCTTTGGGAACCTCATCCTCCCGGTGCTGCCACGGCTAGAGCCCGACTTTTGATGTTGAACCTCCCGACAAATACCGATCGTGGCTGCTGTGGACCCTATGTACACTTTGATCTGAGGGCCCTTTGTCCACACGTTCTGCTATAACCACTGTAATGGATAATCACTGACAGAATAAAACACGATATTCGAACGCAGTCCTTGTTCCTTTTTCAATGGGTGTGTAGACAGGATCCCAAAACCGTGTTGTCAGTCCTCCTATATTTAATTACAGTGGTGGAGAGTAATTATATTTTTCTGAGATATCTGTACTTAATATATTTCCATTTTCTGCTGTTTCGACTTGTGTGCCTACATTTTAAAGGCAAACAGTACTGTTTACAGCACTACATTAATTTGAGAACTTTTGTTATTTCATAATCATATTAATACAACACCACAGTTTAATATAATAAAACTTTATTGATCCCTTGTGGGAAGTTCTCAAGCTACCTACCAGAAATTTAAATTATAAGCATAAAATGTAGTAATGAACTCCAGCTGCAACTTTAAATGTAATGTATGCACAGTAATGCATCGATAATTAGACCAAAATAAAAAGGCGGGATCTTATAAAAGGGTGTTAACAGCTAAAGGCTCTATTCTATTATAAAG
>NW_018133975.1:0-697 GCF_001952655.1 Monopterus albus
GTGTATGCTGGTTGTGTTCAAATAAGATGGGATATAACGCCACCGCCTGGTCACAGTAGGACAATATAGTCTATTGATTGTTGAGAGAATTATGTGCAACAGTCAGCATTTAAAACATGCTCAGTCGAACTGAACGTGTAATTCAAGTCTCTAGCTGCACATAGCAGACAAAACTCTGTTAGGCCAAACTTCACTTCTCTTGGTTTTTGTCTGATTTTTGTTTTTTCATGCTCTATAAGAACTGTTAGATCATTGTAGTTCATTTGTGAATTGAGCCCTGCTTATGCACCTGTAAAATGATGGAAGAAAATGTGTATGTTGTATTATCTCTTCAATACTGTAAAGTAAAAATCATTCCAAACAATCGGACATCACAATTTTACATCAGGTTAATGTAAATCTGTTTATTTCTGTAAGTTCAGTCCAAAGGTCGATGGGTGTGTCTATGATGAGGAGGCTTGCTGTTGTGAACATTACTGAATCCAGCCTGAACAGAAGTTACCACCCTGCTCTGCTGACAGTGACCTATAGTGACTGACTGCATGCAGCTGCAGTGTGTAGCCACATTTCAGTGGTTTAGCACAAAGACACTGTCAGATACACAGGTATCTCACTTCCTCTCCACTAATCTACAGTTTCTCTACCACCGTACAACTTATCTGAATATAAAACTCCACATCTTAGGAAAACAGACATT
>NW_018133976.1:0-697 GCF_001952655.1 Monopterus albus
TTTTTTTTTTATCATTTTACAAATTTCCCATGAACTATTGCACTTTGATTGTTCCACATGGAGTTTAGAGGTAGCATTTTATTATCACATGATGTTACAGGACTGTGCAGCCTCAGTGCAGTTATGATTTCTAAATGCTTTCACCTTTGTGAATCTTCATTTAGGACCATTTTTTATAGTTTTACAGACCAAATGAACCGATTAACCTAGAAAATACTGTAACTTGTAGCTTAACTGATAGTGAACAAAAATCTGTCCTAAACATACACTCTGTATATAACAACATGAAATATGATAGAAACCCAAGGAAGTCAATATGAATATTTAGGTTCACCGTGAATTCATTTCCATTATTTTCCTGGTGGAAAGAGGCTCCCATACCAAATAAATGTGGTGTATAAACTAGACTCAAACAGTCCTCATTCTCAGGTAGTAGTGGAAAGGTGTAGCCCAGTGTTTACCTGTGCAGAGCAGAGCCCCCTGCTGGTCATTGAGCTGAACAGCAGAGACTGTAAACTGCTGATCTGAGAGCAGGACAACGACAACACCCAGAGCTGAGAGGACGACACCGACTGCAAAGGCTGAGACACTAAACACACAAACAAAATAAAAGGCACGCTTAGAAATTCTGCATTCGTTCTCATACATGTCAAAAAACACAAACAGCATGTCTAGTTAAATGCAATATAGAATTCTC
>NW_018133977.1:0-697 GCF_001952655.1 Monopterus albus
TTTTTTTTTAAGGAGTAAACACCTACCTACGTACCAGCCAATGTGTTAGAGCTGTCTGGGGAAAAAAAAATAAATAAAAGGAGGGCCATAAGGAAAGATGCAAACTAAGAAGCTTGAACTGCAGAGTACAAAATAATTTGGGTGAGCGAGTTCACGTTGAGGGACAATCAAACCCAGGTTTCACAAATCTCATTAAGAAAATTTTTTTAAAATTGTCCTTTGAGGCAAAAAGGTCGTCTTTTCCCAAAAAAATTCCTAACAAATATACAGTTTTCTGCTAAAATTCACTGTTTTCAGTGACTCTGTGCGTTTTCTCGATCAAAACTGACTGAGTTTCTATGGATGTGATATTAGACTGAAGTATTTAACATTAACCATAAAGTAAAATTTGAATTTTCTATAGGCATGTGTTCTATTGACTGTGTCAGAAAGGTCGTAGTTCGTAGACTTTTCAACTATGAAACCTTAACCTTTAGTTTTGGACTATTCAAATTAATATTTTTCTACAGTGGACTGTGTGCCAGTGTCCTGATCACAGTTTTATATTTCAAACTTTTCAAAACGTAGCTGTCATACCTATTGTATTGCCCTTATTTTTGTTACGGAATGAACAGTCTTGTAAAACAAAACATTCTTTTGAATTGGGATTTAAAGAACAAGAAAAACACAAAAAGAGTGTGGCATTTAAGGTCATTAT
>NW_018133978.1:0-697 GCF_001952655.1 Monopterus albus
TGGTGATGCACTGTAGTTCTGTCATAGTTCATAGCATCTGAGTATTTTGTTATAAAGCAGTATTTTCACCTGAAATACTCCTCTTTCTGTTCCAGTGATGAGTTGCGGGAGGCCTGGAGGATCTTCACCCCCCTCCTCCACTATATAGAGCGAGAGAAGACACAACCCATCCCATACACATATGGAAGGTGTACATTTGTTTTATGAGATGGAAATAAATGAATGATGCATATTTTCCTTTTTAATGATTTTACCTCCTCCTGTCCTTTATTTGTTGTGTCTATAGCCGTGGTCCAAATGAGGCAGATGATCTCATGAAGAGGGTGGGATTCCGACATGAGGGAACATACAAGTGGGTTCAGCCCCACACGGCATGCCTTCTGTCACACTCATGAACATGTTGACACCATCATAAAAGTTGGCAAAGCCCTGCAGTGTTTCACTGCTCTACCAGTTTGTCTACACTGCTGTTTTTCCTAACCACACAAGAATTGTCAAACAAAACTGTAACCACCTGATTTGAGAGTTCCATCTGTTAAGTTTGATATTTCTAAATAAATCAATATACATTGTTTGACTGCACTTTTTTCAGTTTTGTTCAGACCTAACACCTATGGTGTCATAGGAGGCTTTGTGGAGCACAAAAATCTACCTGACCGATTCCTGTCAGATCAAGTGACCTATATTTCAGAAAGTG
>NW_018133979.1:0-697 GCF_001952655.1 Monopterus albus
CTAATTGTCTGAGAGCCTGTGTATGAGATCTGAAGCTGATCTATGAGCTTCTGAGCACTACACAAACACTCCTGTAAAGTCTTCAACTCCCTCTCTGACACTTCTAGACGCACTTTGAGTCTTTCATTCTCCTGCTCCTTGTGTAGCAGCTCTTGTTGAGTCTCATTGAGCACAAGCACCACTTCGCCTAGCAGAGTGTCCACTGCAGCGGACATGGCAGTTTGAATGGTCGGGGCGAGACGTGATTTCAGCGACGTTACAGTCATGCTGCCCTGCGCTGCTCCGTATCCAGCCTTGTCTGATTTCCGATCGTAACAGGACTCTGCCACGCTCCTGTCAGGAATGTTGATTATACTTTGCTTACGATTTCCACTATGGACTAAGCTGCTGCCGCCATTTGATGGAGAGGAATCCATGCTACCAGCATAGCCTGTCCTCCTGGAAGTCATGCTTTTAAAGTAATTAGCCAACGTTAGCTTTAATTCAGCTAGCTAACGTTTACAGGCTAATATAACGTTCAATGAGCCACTGAAACAGTCGAAATTTTGAAATAACTGTATAAATTATGCAACTTTTGCTGCTGGAATATGCCAGAGCAACGAGTGAAGTGTCATCAGTTACATGTGTCCCATTAGCCGTTTAGCTGACGTCGCTGACAAAAGCACTGTAGACAACTCTGATATCAGACTTGTCGCTG
>NW_018133980.1:0-697 GCF_001952655.1 Monopterus albus
GTGGTTCTTAAAATGTGTGCCATAAAAGTAGATGTGAAGTATTAATTGCATGACAATAATCAGCATGTGTTACTCTTTTGAGACAAACATGCCAGGCTTGATGTAATAATCACTGCTCATGTTAACCTCTCAAACATTTCTTCCACTGTTTATCCCAGTGGAGGTTTATATTGCTATTTATTCCAAAGGCAGCACCACTTTTGCTGCTACCACAAAACTGATACATGTTGCTCCCTGTAATGGACAAATCTACCAGTCAAGTGGTCAGTATATGCTCTAATAATGTGTCTCCATGTGTTATGTCAAAATTTGTTCCCCCGTCAGGAAGTGTTTCCCCATGTTAAAATTGTGTTTCTAGTCGCGCCCCCTCTGTGGTTATGGCTAGGATAAGGGAAATACATCTCGACGGGGAAACAGATTTGAACGCAACACCAGTACCTCCCCTTTACTGTACTTTGGAGTTTGAGCTTTGTTAGCCATTAAACAAGTGTTGGGAAGACGGCTTGACCCGGCTAAACGTTAGAATACATTAAAGTGTATTTTACTTAAACTTTGGCATTAACGTTACATGATGAAGAGAAGGTTAATTAAACAAAGTGATTCATCCTCCGCAGCGAGAGACGCCCAGCGGACTGTGACACCCCAGAGCCAGGAGGGGACACCGTAAGTAGGCTAGCTGGCTTCACTAGTTAACTGT
>NW_018133981.1:0-697 GCF_001952655.1 Monopterus albus
GTGTTTCCCCGTGGCAGCATTTCCCACTTTGACCTGCAGCACCACACACATTAGTGTGTTAACCGATGTGTGTGTCCAACAGAAGATGCCTGGTTAATAACTTAAGTGTTGCTCTGAAACTCTTCAGTAAAGAGCTGTATGTGTATTTCCTGTTTCCTCACAGTAAAGCCAGGTACTTGTGCCAGGAGAACAGAGACTTTGGGGCCAATTAATCCCTGTTTACCCAAAACAGACATGGACAGGTGCTTGGATTCAGTCATGAAAGAATGTAAACAAATTAATGCTTAATAAAATAAAGTAATGCATGAATTTGAAATAATGTCCCACGTCCTTCAACATATTTGAATAATATGCTTCTAAAATACTCCAGTATCAGTGAATACATGCACCGTGCTGGGCCACTGCTCCACTGGCCATGATAACGGTCAGTGATTGTCTGCCTAGAGACAGAGCGGTACTGAGATTAGTAAAGCCACGGTAGCACAGAGGGCTGCTGGGTGATTAGTCTGTTTTAAGCCATATAATGGAAGCTTAGCCCAGTGCTCCACTTTCAGGGCAGGAACAGCGAGCTCAGCCATCTGGACACCAGTGAACTCTAATGCTGGTGCACAGGGCGACGAGGGCGTGCTACGAAACAAACACCAGGCTGGAGCTAAGAAACGCTGTGATAGAAACTACTGTCGCTGACTGTGAAGGA
>NW_018133982.1:0-697 GCF_001952655.1 Monopterus albus
TGCCTGAGAGCTCTCACTGAGCTGAACTCTGCTCCCCTACACACATTCACACTGATCACCATTATGGGTGTGAACAGGAATGTGGAACTGGGCAATGAATCACATAATGAAAAGGATCTAAATAAAGCACCCTTATGTTTGTTTATTATCTGTGTTTTCCCTGATGAGTATGTTGCAATGAATGAGCTATTTAAGGAATTGAACAGCCAGTTCTATCGTACTAGTGTGTGCAGTGACCGTAAAGCTTATCTTAGCATGTCAGACACGTCTCTCTTTTCTCCATTTGTAAGACAAAGCTGTAGTTTTGTGGCAGTTGAAAGGATTTTGCATTTTCATGAGAAGCAGAGGAAGACTGACCCTGATGAAGGCCTTATGCCAAAACACGCTGGCAAAATAAGGAAGATTCTTCCAACAAGTCAACTAGTATTGCCAGGTTTTTTCATTCCTGCATTCTCATGATGGACCCAGATGATCCTGGGGTTTCGTTCTGTCTTTAAGGGATTTGTATGAACTTTATTTATTTATGTAGCCTCAATGAGATCAAAATCTTTTCTCTGAAAGAGAACAAGAGGCATTTAGTGTCAGAAAAAAGACAACCACCAAACAGATGCAAACACATATCTAAAGACAACACAAAAATATTATAAACAAGTAAATGAATTATATAAAACATCTGATGATAAATGTGAGAGATGTG
>NW_018133983.1:0-697 GCF_001952655.1 Monopterus albus
GGTTTAATCCACATAGGAATTTACTTTGTAGTCTGTCTGACAGGATGCTTATTGGTTTGTTTGTCTCTTCAGCACACAAAGAAAAACTACCACAACACTTGACTTCAGCCCGGGTGTGTGTAGTTGTTAGTGTCACCTCGGCATAAGAACAGAGCTCATTGTGCGACACACGCACACTGGCTGCATCTTTAAAAGCACCAATTAGAGACATTTAATCACTGCACTGTCTGGGTGAGCTACAGTCAGCTTGATCGAATGGGACTCTGAGTTAATGTGACTCAGTCTTGGCTTCTTAACTACGCACAGAGAGCAGCAGCGTCACTGTTGAAGTATCAGTTATGACTCGTTTAAAAGTATAGATTTTATTTTGAAAACCAGACCTTTTATGCTAAGCTGAGTTAAAACATGTCTCTGTAGAGGAGGCAGAAAGATTGACCTGATTTCTTCTCATCTAAGTCTTTGTAAGAATTGATGAGGGGAAAAAAGGGGACGAGTGGACTCAAACCTTGTGTCTAATCTTTTATTCAGATGGTTTCTTTAATTTGTCACTTGTCTGGATCTTTGTTTAAGACTGAACATCTTCTTAATGCAACAGTGATAAACATTAGAAGAAGTGAACTCAACTGAGAGTTGAACCTGTGTCAAAACATTTCTAGAGAGAATCTGGGGCTTTTCCATCCATCCATTATCTATACCG
>NW_018133984.1:0-696 GCF_001952655.1 Monopterus albus
ATTAATTATTGTCCATGATGCTGGACCTCAGGCATGCAAATCTTTCATGGAAGTCCCCTCTCCTTCCAGTAGGCGGAGGGCTGATGACATTGGCTGAAGAGCCTCATTTAGCCAAAGGCCATGCACTCTTGCTTGTACGTTAACTGCCCTCTCTGGGGCTCAAGGATGTAAAAATAGCTGTTTAGCAAGAATCCCAGTCATGTCTCACTAACAAAGACTGATTTATACAAGTTGCAGCACTAAGCATAGAGAATCTTTTGTCCCTCCCCTCCTCTTTCTGCAGACCTCGTCACAAAGCCAATGAGAGCCAAAACCTCTGACGCTCTTGACACTCCTCTGTTAGAACAGCTTTTGTTCAGCACAGTCGTAGGGTCTTGATAATGAGGCTTAGGGAGGCACTGTGGTCTTCAAGTTTGCGTATTTGTTTACTGCATTTGTGTCAGATTGCAGTGTCATGGAAATCGTTTTCAGTTTTGTTGCATTCTCTGCGTCAGCATATGCATTTATTTAATATTCATGTATTTGCCCAAATTACTGGAAATGTCACATGGTCTTTTTGAAATGTATTCCTTGATCTTTGTTCCACCAAATCCTCTAGATGTCTAAACATGACATGACTGTCAGCATTTGACCAAAATTTTACGTTAATCATGATTTCAAAAATTGAGTGTTAGAATCAGAATCAGAATCAGCTTT
>NW_018133985.1:0-696 GCF_001952655.1 Monopterus albus
TTCATGTGACCTCCTGTTGTCCTCAGACCAAACACACCTTGGTTAGCTCTTACAGCCAAAACAGAAGGGCCACTTTGTTGGGAAATGGATTTCCAAGACTTTCCTTTCATTCCTTAATACAAGCTGTGGTTCTGTTCAACAGATCATTTCCATGAGTTGTGTCTCTCTCTTGGTTGTATTACAGAATCTGCACTCCGAATTGTGCTGCTGGGAAAAAGCGAAAGGGAAAAGACAAGACTTGGAAACTTCATAATCGGTACACAAGGGGCTCATTTCCAGAAACAGCCTCCAGCCAGACAGTGTGTGGTCACCTACGGGGAGTGGAAGGAACAGTCTGTGGTTGTAGTTAAAGTCCCAAACATCTTCAGCCTTTCTGAGGAGATGGTGAAAGAGGAGCTGAGGAGCTGTGAGAGTCTGTGTTGTCCAGGACCAAACGTTCTGCTGCTGTTAGTGAAGCCCTCAACGTTCACAGAGAAGAAGAGGGAAACTCTGAAGTTCATCATGAGATTGTTTGGCCCAAATGCTTTTACACACTCACTGCTCATCATGACACATGCAGAGGTCAACAGTTTCTCTGTGAATCAGCTGCTTATAGACTGTGGAGGACGACAGTACAGGATGTTTGAAAATAACCACAGACTGTTAATGAAGAAGATCGAGAAGATTGTAGATGAAAACCAAGGAGCCTTCCTCTCC
>NW_018133986.1:0-696 GCF_001952655.1 Monopterus albus
GGTCTAGACCTGACTATGTAAAGTGCCTTGAGACAATCAAATACAAATATGACTGAATTGAAATAAATACTTTTATATATTTTTAAAATTCATTCTGGCATTAATCTGCCAGTCCATGCCGTGTTCTCAGTCTCTTGCAAAGTGCTCTGAATTGTATTTGACTTTCCTGAAAGGCGTGACACAAATAAATACTGAGCAATTGATTGATTGGAGGCTCATCAGTACCACAGAAACCTGAACATGACACACAGGTTTCACTGAACGTGAACCAGGTTCTGCAGAAGCATCCAGCAGCAGCCTCATCTTTAGACGTGGCCCTGACATCCATCTAACATTTAGGAGTCTGGGCAACTTTTGTGATGAGGGTCTAAATATAGTTTTTACATGTTCATATGTTTTTATATTTTATATAGTTTTAAAATCATTCACGTCAACTGACCGAACTCCAGAGTGGACGTGTGGTTTAAGGTCATCAGAAAATAAAGATCCAAGCCAAGATGGCAAAGAAAATGATGATGAGGAAGATGAAGATCCCATTGGCCTTTCCACCCTCTCAGCATGCTGCACTCGGGAGTTATAAAGATCTGTCAGGGCTGTCCCTGACAGGTCGTAGTTACGGTTCTTGCTGCCGCCTGTCAGAGCAAAAGATGAGTCAGGTTTGTTTAAACCACGCTTTTTACACATGTGCCACAATAA
>NW_018133987.1:0-696 GCF_001952655.1 Monopterus albus
TGCCTGGTCCATTTCGGCTTCACGTGGCTCTAAAAAGAGAAGCAAACAAAGACTTTACACACTGCTCACTAGGTGGCTGCAAACTAGGCAAACTGCCACCTTCAAGCCCACAAAAGACAAGCACTTCATCCTCAGAAGACTTTAGATGGAGTGCTACATGAAGGTTTTAAGTCTTTACTCTTTGTGCAGTGTGTAACTCCTTCACTTGTGGGAATAAAGGGGTTTCCAAAGAGCATGCCCCACCTCTTGTACAAATATCCATGGGGTTTCTTTTTCTGCCAACTAGAAAAAAGGCACAAAAGACCAGTGTCCTGTACAGGTCAACACAGACACCATTACTCCATCACCAGAAGAACACAACAACAGAATAACTAGCTTCTGTTCAAATTGGAAGCCAAACAAAGCATAGTTTCAATGTAATAGAAAAACAAGATCTGAAATGCAAGTCTTCTGGATGTTTAGTTAAATACTGTCACCTGTGACTTATGTGATGACAATGAACCTGGCAAGTTATAACCATAAAATGAAATGGTGAGTTTTCATAATATTCAGAATTGTAGAAATAAAGTGCCTTTGTTGAAGGTAATTAGTTGCTAAAAAAATAGGCATGGTGCTCTATTCAATATGCTAGATATTTCTAACTCTGTACCAAGACAAGTTTCAACCTGTGCCTGATGCTCACACTTTGTTCAACTT
>NW_018133988.1:0-696 GCF_001952655.1 Monopterus albus
GCTTTCAACAAAAGAACTGGGTTTTTCAAACAATACAATATTTAGCGAACTTTAAACATGTTTTTTGTGGTGAAAATCCTACCTTATTCAGTCATTGATCCCATGAACTTCTAAACTTCACTGAAGGCAGTCACCAGCACTTGCTGATCTGATATTGTTAGATTTTACCAAAATTCTTTTATTGAAAGCGCAAGAAGTGAAGACAGGAGAGGACTGTTTAAAATCAACAGGAAGTTTACTCAAAGTTTGGGCACAGGTGAAGCTATACAGCACTGGGATCAGAGCCACAGAGCTCCCGCAGGAGATCTGTTCTCTGAACCCTGAGTTAGAAGTTTTCATTGCATTTATCTGCTTGGGCTAGGCCTGCCCTGGACAGAGGTACAACATTCAGCACTTCGTAATCCTATTGGCCATTTGGTGTAAGCAGGAGACACCTCCTTGCTGGAATGTGGTAAAATCCAGGTATGTGTGTGTGTTGTGGTTTCAGGTGATGCTGGACAATAGGTTGTCTGTGCTGCAGACCCCCAATCTGTGAGAGCTATTCCAGGACGAAGCAGACCTTGTGAATATGCTAAACGGGCCTAGGTGAAGGTCTTTGTTAAAATGTAAAATAGGCCATCTGGTTACCTGAAGGTACAGACATCCTGTCTCTACAGAACTTACAGCATGAAGTTCCAAAGTTTCACTCAGCACAAT
>NW_018133989.1:0-696 GCF_001952655.1 Monopterus albus
GCAGGGCCACAGTTTAGTATAATAATTATTAATTATATATTTATTGGTACTGGATATTTTCAGTTTAATTATCCTGGGAGGATGCTGGGAGAATGGGGATATGGTGGGGAGTAGGGGGACAGAGTCAGATTTTATTGAAACTATTTTGTATGATGTATTTATATATTGTAAAACTTCAATATAATTTAAACAATGTCAGTTTATGTACACAATACATTTTTCTGTTGGCTGTCCCCCATTGCCATTCCTCCTCTTTTTTTGGTTCTGTCAAATATCACAGAGCCCATGCCAAGGCTGGAGAGACTGTCCTCATCCATGGAGCCAGTGGAGGGGTGAGAGTTTGTTTGTTTATTTGTTTTCTGAGTTGTTTTCCTAATTGTAAAAAAAGGTCTGAATGGGTTTCACGTCCTGATTTTGTGTGTAGGTAGGTGTGGCAGCGTGCCAGTTCGCCCGTGCTCTGGGTTTCAGGGTGCTGGGGACAGCAGGGACACCAGACGGAATGAAGCTGGTTCTCAACAATGGAGCTCACCTGGCTTTTAATCACAGGGAAGAGGGCTACACAGAGAAAATCATGGTACAAATACACACACGCACCCCACAGAAACACCAGCAGGAAAACATATTTTGAACATATAAGAATTTAAACACTGAGTACTCTATAATATTGTTCATAGAGGGAAGCTTATTTTTGTTATA
>NW_018133990.1:0-696 GCF_001952655.1 Monopterus albus
CATTTTTTGTTAATATGGAAACTGAGACAGTAAAAGTCTAATCTACTTATTAAAGATTTCAATGCACAGCAAAGAATAAGTTCAATAAATAATACAGGAGACAGTGACAGCAACCATGTTTTGCTGTATTATGAATGAGGTTTTTATCTTCACTCATTAAATGTATTCTTATAGCTTGAAATCTCAGCTGCAACACATTTAAATAAATTGCCTGCCTGCAATGACATCTGAATTCCTTTATAAACAATGTACAACTGATTCATTGACTTCACTGGCATAATTCAAAGTGTCACAGGAAAAATATTACACCATTTCACCGTATACTTAAAAGATAAAAGATGTCCTTTTTAGCTGATGATTTGTGTATCTATATTTAAATATTTTGTTCATGGCATGTGGGAACTGGTTTGTTTCCTACCTTCTGGTAGAAAACATCCACTTGAGCTGCTTTACAATGTGAAACTCAGAAACTAAAACCTTTTAAACACAACATGTCTGTAGCAAGTAACTCCACAAAGGACCTTTTAAATTTCTGCCTAACATACATGCATATTTTCTCTCAGTCATCCAATTAATTCCACTTCAACATGTTAGTCATTCTCAGGTAAGAAGCCAAACACTAAGTCTGAACATTTCCAGTTTCCACTTGTCATGCATGTCACACATTTCCCTTAGACTGTTAGATGATAGGGGCCA
>NW_018133991.1:0-696 GCF_001952655.1 Monopterus albus
ACCACTCAGTTCACATCACTTGCAAGTGTCAGAGGATGAGTAGAAAACACAATTCATTATGTGTGCTCCAGTGCAACACACAATCAAGAGAAAATATAAGAAGCTACAAAATAATACAGAGGTGAGTAAGTACTGTGAGGGAACAAGGACATAAGAGCCAAGAGCTTTAAAGAAGTGCTGACGTCCTCTTCTCCAATCCCATGATGCAACTCAGCTGCTGAGATGACTTCATCTAAAGAAAGAGTCAAGCAAGAAGCGAGTAAATCAGACTACACACAGCAGACAACCACTGCCACCTGGTCATGAAACGCCGACTGTAGATGAACAGAGCGGACGTCATCATTTTGGTCACAACTAAATCTAAACAGGTGCCAAAATTAACACTCGAACCACTGACTAAACACAAAAACTCTATAGACCAGAAAAAGAGAAGGAATGAAGGATGTTCTGCTTAGTTGTTCAAACGATGGATGAACTGGTGATGCACGTTGGACTGGTCAGGTGTGCACTTACCAGTGCTCGACGTCTGCATCCTCAAACTGACCGGCCTCCATCGCTGCAGCGTCTACCTCCATACCATCTGTCAGCGACAAACACGCTCAGACCAACAGCTTGAAAAATGCTGTAAATCTCATGATGCATATTTGTGCAAAACACCACCAACATACAGTAATTTCCAAACTATAAACCACACCC
>NW_018133992.1:0-696 GCF_001952655.1 Monopterus albus
AAAGACATTTAATCCATCAGCAGAATCTCAGGCTTCCAGCTTTTCCGACACATCTACTAAAAAGTATAAGACGAAGAGGGTTAACAGAGCAGTACAGGCTGCAGAATTGAGCTCCAGTGATAGTGAGTCGGACACAGACCGTCCGTGTACTACCGCTGTAAAACGCAGAGGCCGACGAGCACATTCACAGCTGCGTAGAGACAAGTCTGTCACATCAAATGCCGCTTTTGGAAAAACAAACAGCGTCTGGTGGAATAATGGTAACGTACACTCCATTCACGCTGCAAGATATGACAGCTATTAAGGGTCAGCTTCCAACGTTAGAAGAGGGTGGGGCACCCTGGATAAGAGCATTTCTAACTGCATGCTCTGGTTCACAGCCCGCCCTCGGTGATTTCAGGAGAATTTTCACGGCATGTAGCTCCTTAGCCACGCTCCAAGAAATTGAGACTTTAGCTAACACAGACAGGGACGGTGATGCACTTCCACTACATGTTGTTATACAAGATCTCTGACCCGTAATCAGAATGAAATATCCACTCCAGGCTCCAACTGGTAAACTCTCACACATGCCAGTGCAAAAAGGAGAGACAGGCAAGCAGTATTTGTTGAGAGTAAGAGAATTGTGGCATAATTATAGCGGTGAAGACCCCCGAGAGGTCCGCAGTATTGAAATATTATTTCGTAGTGCGGTCG
>NW_018133993.1:0-696 GCF_001952655.1 Monopterus albus
AGGGAATCACTAAACCATTGTCTGGACATCACAGATCTATGTATTGTTACAGTATCCCTGACTAAAAGCCACATGCCCAGATGCAGCTATATAGTTTGTCGCAGACACTGAATGCAAAGTCTTCCAGGGACCCAGGCTATGGCTTTCATACAACAACAGAAACACAGCTACAGCCTCCTTCTGTGCTTTGAATGTGGAATTATCCAGAAAGCCACAACATGGTTTATTCTGTTTCCCTCAGTAACGTTCAGAAACAGCAGCCCAAATACTTATTAGTCATACATTTTGCGTTACGTTACGTTATTCAGGAAAGTGGCTAGATCAATTTAAATTGTTTTGTACTGCTTATTCTCACAGTATTTGACTAAAACGGGCAGTTGGCATATTACAGTCTATTTGCTGCACTGTAGAAAGAATAGCAATTTAAGTGGAATTATTCACTAGATGATTCAACCAAAGACATTTTCTTCACCTATGATTGAACATTTTTGTTTACTACTCAAGAAAAATGAACAGGACAAGTTTTGTTAAAACAGAACATGAGGCAAATTTTAAAGGTAGCATGACTACGTAATGTCAATGGAAAGCATGCAAACATGCTCATAATAATGCTAACATATAGCAGTGATGTTTAGCTGGTGTAATGTTTACTAGGTTCCCCATCTTGGTTCAGTATTGTTAGTATGCTGACATTTT
>NW_018133994.1:0-695 GCF_001952655.1 Monopterus albus
TGTATAATAATAATGAACTGCACTATGCACAAAGGGAGTTTCTACCCTTGTCTTGATCTTTGCAGCTGACCAGTCACCCATAAGTCCAAACAGACATATAGTTTAAGTATCTGGATTGTTGCTGCCTTTCCAAATTGAGCCCATTGCTCCCATAGTGCCCCGAGCACTTCTGCTGTGGCCGTTCTTTCTTCATTTGCTTTGACATTTGTTTATGCTGTGGGATTTGCATCACGCTGTGACTCACTGTCTTGTTAATCTCCTGAGCCAGATTTGCTCACATTTAATGCCATTTGCAGAGCAACATTAATTTTTTCTTTCAGTTCAGCTGATTAAGAATGACATCATTACTCTGGACTAATGTAATGTTTCAAAGCTGTAAGAGGCAGAAGCTCAGCTCAATGCCCTTCACTGTGTCCATCTACAAACCTGGGCTCATAAAACAAACACTATCAGACTGGAAAGATGCCAACAGAGGGAAGTGAGAACATTTCTTTCTTGTTTTTGTATTTTGTGTAAATCAACCCTTTATGAATTCTCTTTAACTGATAGGACTTTGACTTAGTCTTTATTGTGTAAAGACAGATGGTGTTATTACCTGCTGACTGTAGGCCTCCAACACCTCCTCCAGGGGGAAGGTGAAGCGGTATGGGCCCACCCTGGAGGTCTCCAAGAAGGCTGGGGATGTGGCAAACTTA
>NW_018133995.1:0-695 GCF_001952655.1 Monopterus albus
AGGGGAATGATAGAAACAGTTGCGTCACTTATTATCATGGCCTTTGTTGTGTTGTGTTAAACTCTGCTCTTATTCCATAAAGGTTCAGGTTTCATTTCATTAACATGCTGTAGCCTCATATTCAGTAGAAAACATGTAGTGATGTAAAGTTTGAGTTCCTACTATAATCAGTTTGTGCTGTTTTGACTCCTTAAATTTAAAACTTTTGGGAGAGCTGAGGCAAATAGAAGACAGGAAGTAATCAGAACTATGCCACTAAATGTAAGAACAGATGAATTAAGTTTGGTTTTCAATGCCTCACCTAGGTAAGAGTGTCACATATCAGTGGGATTGTACTCTGAGCTCTGTTCTTGGTTCTCTGCTCTTTTCTTTTTCTATGTCACTTCTTATCCAAATTATCTGCAGTCACGAAATTAATTTCCACTGCTAAGTTGATGATACTCTGCTGTAAAAGTGGAGGACCATTCTCAGATTCTTAAATTTAAGACCTACTTCTCTGCTGTGACAGTTTCATATACTTCTCCATCCCTGGCTGATACAAATGACCTTTTTTCACTTGTAAATGTGAGTGAGTCTATCTTGGATATGTGTTCTGTGGAAACACAGCAGTAACATATCCCAGTCAAATATCCTGTCTTCTCATTTTCCTATCAACACCAGTGAGCTCAGGTATGACTGAACTGTAAGAGTAAAAG
>NW_018133996.1:0-695 GCF_001952655.1 Monopterus albus
GGAAAATGGATGGATGGATGGACAATAGCAGACCACATCAGAATGTGACCTAGAAAATGCAGTATCAGAGCATTCTGATGTAAAACTTCTAAATTAAAGCCCCCTATAATGTCATATGGATACTATATTCATTCTAAATTCATACTGATATTAAAATAAAACTTTCTTTCACAGACTAAAGATTTCACATCAGAATGATGTAGAGGCTCAGCAACATGGAGCGGAACCCATTCAAGACAATGGAGATGACATTAGGCCCCAGAAACAACAATCATTCCCTTTTGAACCTCACCCCCTAACTCAGCATCATTTGGTGAATCTCATTGCCCCAACTGCATCCAGTTTTCTCTCAATTGCATCTTTTACTTGCATCTTAGTCCAGGCCACATAAGATTCAAGGAAAAGATGCAAGGAAAAACTTTGGAGGGAGGAACTGAGAAAAAATGATGTAATTGAAATCAGAAGTTCTTTCCTCTAATAATTGAAGTGAATGAAGTGTCCAATTACAAGCTGATTTCCAATAAAGGAGCACGTCAATCTGTAAGACTTCTATGAAGGAAGCACATGTGTATCCTTGAATATAACTCCTCAGAGCAGAAATAAAAGCTTTGGGATGTTGGGGACTGAGGAACAATTAAATAAGGGACTTGGGAATCACCTACAGTGCATTGCAAAAGTATTCGGCCCCCTTGAAC
>NW_018133997.1:0-695 GCF_001952655.1 Monopterus albus
ACACACTTTCCCATTCAATTAAATGGGGAAGAGTCTCCAAACTGGACTGGTAGTGTTTAAACAATGGTTGTACTTTATATTCACTTCTTAAATGGTTTTGCTGTTTAAACCCTTGTCTATTCACAGACTATACCTTACACTTTGTGTACAGATCCAAAATTTGTCATTTGATGAAGTTCATGCAAAACTGGAAAAAGTGCTCACCTGGTGAAGAAGACAGTGAGAGCGAGGAAGGACAGTTCTCCCAATCCAGCGCTGATACTAGCAAAGATCACCCCTACAAACACAGTGGTAGACAGATGATCTGAGTGAGTCAAGTGAGGAGGCACAGAGATGCCTTTAAAATGTCCATGAGTGCAGGCAAGTAATAATCACAGGAGGACTTATTCATTTGTTATTTATATATCCCTGATAGATTAGTAGCATAATTAGATCCAACCATGTAACTTCCCCTCTGCCATTTTACTTTACCATTTCTGGCTGGGGCCCTTTCATTGACCTTTCACAGTAACTATGAACATTAATGCTGGCTGTACTGATGTTCCATGGCCAGTGCTGGGAAGCAGTGAACTACGTGCAATTAAACTAGTTAAACTACATTTTTCAGTAGCTTGCTGGTAACTGGACTACAGTGGATTCAGAAAGTATTTATTTTTTGCACATCTTATTGTGTTGTGGATTTAATTTTGAATGGA
>NW_018133998.1:0-695 GCF_001952655.1 Monopterus albus
TTTGAGACCATGTCCTTATGGTGTGGCGTTACTCGGTTTGGTTGCCCATCAGTGCTTCTGACCTCATCTGGGACATCCCAAACGTTCTGAACATGCATGATCCCAAGTGTGAGAAGCTGTATGAGCCAGACTCTCACTCTGGCCAACATCTTGATCAAAACTACCCTGGGTAATACAACATATTGTGCAATAAATGAACATCAAGTGGGTGCATCTGTCAGCAAAGTTTAATGTTTTCTCCATAGTATGTAGGTCATGAGCAGGATAAGACCTGCTGACAGGGCTGCGATCACAAACTGGTGAATAGAGAGGACATTTTCCAGTGTGTGGATCCTCTCCTCCATGGCACTGGTGTGGAAGTAGTCATAGATGCCAGCTCCAATGCTCCACAGCACCCACACAGCATCCACCACCAGTGGCATGGTGAAGCAGACTGGGACTCTCAGCTGCTGCAGATCAGACAGACTGTCAAAGACTGTGAAACAAAAACACAAGACACAACAAGTTTTCAACACTGAGCAAGATTTGACATTTTAATTTAGTTGTGTTTTACCCACAGGAATATTTCAAAAGTGTACTCGGAATCATAGACTAGACCACTGCTGTTTTGCTGTTGTAATGCTTTGTTAACCTGCATTACATATCACTGAGCTGATTATATATATATATATAAGGGGCCCTATACGAAATCTAAA
>NW_018133999.1:0-695 GCF_001952655.1 Monopterus albus
GGGAGAGAACAGGTAAACAAACAAAAATCCAGGAAGCCGACCGATGTGAAACCGTAACACTGGTCATGTGATGTTTATACTGTGCTTATAAATAGCACCAGCTCGCTAATAGATTACCAAATTCTTTCATCTCAGATCAAATCACACAACCCACAAATACGTAAGATTTGCCTGCTTTTGGTTTTCTCTGCCATTAGTGTGTTTCCTTTCATCGAGTCAGACTGATTTAACACAGAAATACAATTAAAGAATCCACACAGGCAGTCTTGTCCAATACAAACTGAAAGAGTCAGGTAGTCTTGGTAAAACATTACATGGATGATAAACTTAAATGCAAAAACAGAAAACCTGAATCTTTGTATGAATGAGGGTACACAGAACGTTGACTAGAAACAGTGGGGAAAATGAGTCCTTAAATGCTGACCACAGGTGAAATGCAATTGAGCAGCATGAAAAAACAAAGGGGGGCAACATAGATATGTGGATATGTATGTAGGACTGGAGTCCAGCTGAGTCATGACAAGATGTGTCTCAGTGGGGTGTCTCTGATGACAATCTGGCAAAAAATGCATGTGAGTAAATGTGTAGTCCTTAAATTGCTAATTGAAGACAGGTGGGAGTGATCAAGGCAGACAATATGCGTGGTACAATTGGAACAGATGAGTGTCAGATGGAGAGCCTGTAAAATAAGAGTC
>NW_018134000.1:0-695 GCF_001952655.1 Monopterus albus
TTAGCAATTCATACAATTGAGTTAATGTTTTACCAAAAACCAGCACTTACAGTTAAAAATCAGTTTTCAGATGTGACATTTGAACACTTACTGTAGGTGAACAGTATTCTGCTATAGGAGGTGCTGGATCTATCTACATCTATCTACCATATTTGCAGTAGAATGTCAGTCCAGCAGTTTAGGTGACAGAGCAGTACAGCATCTGAGCCACAGAGCAGCAGCAGAGTGCTGATCTGTTCTGTCACCTCTCCCCTACTCTCTCTGTCTCTGCACCACAGATATGGTCTCTGCTTCCTCATATGTTTTTTATGTTGGTGTAATTTATCAAAGGTACAGTATACGATTTAGATTCTCATTTCCTCTCTACTGTATATACAGTACCTTACATGGAGGTATACAGTAATGTGATGTACTATGCAAAGCATAAAGCCATACATAGACATGGCATGCAGTGCAAAGACAATGGAGGATTTGTAAACTGTATGTTTAACTCAGATGAGCCCAAATCACTACAGGGCAGCTTCACCAAAGTCAGCCAAACAGGACAACTAATAAACAGTAAGCTTGACTGCATGTTGTTTATGTGTCACGTACACCAGATCCAGTCAGCAGTGCTGTGTGTCTTCCATTCAGGGTGTACTGTGTTTGAGGCAGTGAGACATAGAAAACCCCAAATGATTTATAGCCAACAGGTT
>NW_018134001.1:0-695 GCF_001952655.1 Monopterus albus
TTGCAGAATGAATGAAAGATGGAGCAGCACTCCTCCAGTTTGAAGCTAGCTGGGTCTTCACAGAAGAACTCAGCAACAGCATTACTCACAACAGTTAGCTCCTGGATAGAGGACTCCATGTCAGCCAGCTTGGCATCAGCCCTCTGACAAATTAAAACATAAAAGGATATAATGAAGCTCTGCAGAAATTATTCACAATCTCAGTTTGTGTTTATGCTACACTGTACATCTTGGTACTTTTGCACAATTAGGGTCAGAAGATGAGGGGAAACTTTACCAAGAGAAAAGTCTCCAGCTGCTGTAAGAGGTCAGGCTGTCTGCTGCTGTATAATTTCACTTCCTTGATCTTCTTGACCTCTCTCTCAAAGTCTGTGATTATCTCCTCTTTACAAATTCTGTGGGATCAGGTAACAGTTACACAGTGAAACCACATTTTGCAAGGAACTCAAAAAAGTGCACATTACACCAAACAAATTCAGTTTTGGACCGAAACAGGTGCAACATTTGAAGCTACGGTTAGGGAACAAAAACTGTGTTCAGTTAAACTTCCACATGGGCCATCAGTGCACCAATAATGTACTGGTGTACTAACCTCGATGCCTCCCCAATGTGACCAAGCTGGCTGGGAAAAGTCAGCAACTCAGCATCAATGTCCTCTGCTTGCTGAGAGTGGAAGACAAAGGAGTGAGAGAGAG
>NW_018134002.1:0-694 GCF_001952655.1 Monopterus albus
TTTTTATTTTAAATTTCTAGGCACGGCACAAGATGGACAAGGAAATCAACAACAGGAAGTGTGAGGTTCTGTTGAATGGCAGGTGAGAACAAGGTCCATCTTTGGTTTGATGTATAAAGCAAGAGAATAACCATCTTTAAAATGTGGCTCCTCCATTTGAAAAATTCTGGTTTGACATAAAAACCTATTTGTCCTTTCTGCTTCAGGTTTCAGGTATCAAAGTGGATGGATATCCAGGTCGGAGATGTGGTTCGTCTCAAGAAAAATGACTTCATTCCGGTATGATAGTTCAGCCTATGGTATACAGTAGTTTTTGCTGGATTGCAGTACTTGGACATGATTCACACAGGTTGTGTATGTATCGCAGGTCATTTCAAGCAGAAGAAGCAGAAGCCCCTGCTTCTTAACATGATCTTATTTAGTTACAGTTCATTTAATGTTAAATTCATCAACTGTTAGATTGTTCATCCTCAAGTGGTATCCCCATAGTTTAGCTAGTTAGCAATAGCATGGCTAACATAACAAGTTTAGATCTGTTGATGTTTCATGATCAATAATGTATATCTATTAAAACAGCATGGTTTACTAATAATATTCATTTAAGTACACTGACAAGTTATCTCATAAGTAAATTGTGCATATACCTCTGCTGAAGAAGGTATGACAAAACATTGTAGAGTTGCATTTGATTGCA
>NW_018134003.1:0-694 GCF_001952655.1 Monopterus albus
AGATCAAGGCTCTGCTTTCTAACTTGTACCTTCCTTCTGTTTTAGCACTCCTTCATAAAGTCTCTACCCTTGGCTGCCCTGGCTTTGGGAAACACTGGCCTCCTGATCACCTTGTTGTTCTTTGTTGCTGTCATTTGACATTTAGTAGCGAAAAATTAAACAACTTTCAAGAACATTTTAAATTGTGACTTTTGATTGCAAGTCATGGACTGACAGTATAATTTGAAGTTCAGTAAAGCATGATGGAGTTTATCATTACTAAGCCAAGCATACAGTCATTGTACTGAAAAGAAAACAGTTTTAGTGTCTGTTCCCTTGTGTTCATATTCAAGCTTTTGATTGTATTTTCATGAGCATTATAAATGTTTAATAGTAGCATTCGTGTGCCCATTTTAAATAAAGGCTTAATAGAACATTTGAAACAGCTAAATAGTGTACTAATGATGGTTTTTAATGCTTTTATGTTGCTTTGTTTCCTCTTGATTCTCAGGTACATGAACTATGCACTCATCTGAAACTAGAATATCTATTGTGTTGGACATGAGCTTTTTTAAAATTAAATTAACAGTAGTGACCCTGTAATTATTGAGTTGTTTGCCTGATAATAGCCACAAATCAGAGGCTCCATTCCATATGGCATTATGTACTTTAATGATGAATTCATATTAAGGGGTGACAGTGGTGCAGTGGGTAG
>NW_018134004.1:0-694 GCF_001952655.1 Monopterus albus
AAACTCCTCACTTAGGACGCTGAGGATGAATGCAATGAAACACAGCCTCACAGCGCTAATCAACATTTCCTGCACCATCCCAACAATGTCCAACTTACAGCTCCGCTATTACAAGCTCAGATCGGTCAGTTCAACTATGTTTACATTGTGTATTTATGTAACAGAGCTAGATTTAACACAGAATCACATACAAATCATCCACGTCAATGCCTTCAGATCTCTTCCGGGTCTGAGAATCTTAAGTCTGAGTCAGAACAAGCTTTCATCTGTTCCAGTTGCAATAAGGAACCTTCCAACTCTTAGAGAGTTGAATCTCAGTGCTAATAACATCAGTAGACTTGGATGTGATGACTTTGCCAATCAAACCATGCTCAGACAGCTTAGCCTTTATAACAACATGATCTCAGCTCTAAATGGGTGTGTTTTCAAGGATCTAATACGATTACAAGTTTTAAAGCTACAAACCAATCACATTAACAAATTAAATGGTGCTTTCCAAAGACATTTACCGAATGTTAGACAACTGTATTTGAATGCAAATAAACTGACTAATATTAAATACGGAGAGTTTAAGGGTTTACACTCCCTCCAAAACCTGTCATTACATGACAACCAAATAGAAACACTTGAAAAAGGGTGTTTTATTGGACTGACAAATCTTACTGATATGTTACTACAGAAGAATCTTATTACA
>NW_018134005.1:0-693 GCF_001952655.1 Monopterus albus
GTCAAAGTCACTCAGATTCTTACGCTTACCCATTTTCACATCACATCGACTTTGAGGACAGAATGTTCACTTATACCCCACACACTGACAGGTGCCACTGTAACAGATAGTTAATGTTATTCACTTCACCTGTCAGTGGTCTTAATGTTATGGCTGATTGGTGTAAGCACAGTTCCTAAAATACCAAACTATTCCTTTAAGCATTTGCTCAACATGCCTGAGCTCTGTTAAATGGGAACAATACTAACACTGCATTTTATCATTTTTTATTTTAAATTACTTTACTATGCAAAAGTTGATTGTATTGTTTTAAACTGTAAGAATTCTGATATTCAGCCTTCAAAACTTTACCTTTCTAAATAAATGAGAAATGTAATCTTTTTTTTTTTAACACTGCACTGAAGATAAACCATGATTCCTGAACCAATGCTTCAAACATCATTCTGTGCCTGTTACGCCACATACTACTACTACTGCTGCTAGTATGAACACAGCCTAGTGACAAACGAAGACTGCAGTTGTAATGAAAAGACAGACACATGGACTTACCTTTAACTCTCAACTTGATCCTATGTTTTCTGCGGTTTATGTCCTTCATAGTGTCATAGTATATAATGAGTGGGCTGGTGGGATACACCCCACTAAACATCCTCCTCCGTGTACATTCCTGAACACATACACAAAGCCAAGACA
>NW_018134006.1:0-693 GCF_001952655.1 Monopterus albus
TTGTTCAGAACGACCAGGTGTTGGTCAGCTCCTGCAGGATGCATGTTTACAAATTCCCCTTCGATACTCAGAGCTGCAACCTCTCGTTCAAGTCTGTCATTCACTCTGGTGAGCCTGTAACCGGTTGCATTCTTAGAACTTCTTTGTTGAGTTTGCATGCATATGTGCGCTGTAATTACATTTTGCAGTTTGCATAACACCACAAACACATTCCCTTTTTTTCTGGCCTGCTAAGAAATCTCATGGTTTTATTTTCTGCTCCCACCTCAGTCGAGGACATACAGCTTCATAACAAGTTCAGCTCTTCACAGGCCACGAAGTGGTCTCGCGAGGTGATGCGGACACAGTATGAGTGGCTGTTCATCAACATGACAGTCACCAGCACAGCCACCAACATGTTTGGCATTAAGCAAGATGTGATCATTTACACTGTACGTATTAAGAGGTGAAAGGTACCTCTAACTATTTACTCAAAGGAAATATTGGGGATTTATTAACTCAGTCTTAGAACAAAATATACTGTATGTGCCTATATGTACCTGAAAATAGGTTTTGGTCACTGTGAATATTCATCATTTCCACACAGCCCTGAAGCTTTTCACCTGTCTGTAAATAAGGAGCGGAGCGTTGGCTAAAGAAAGCATTGTGTGTCATTTTTCCAAAAAGTAAACAATTAGATTCTTAATAATGTAT
>NW_018134007.1:0-693 GCF_001952655.1 Monopterus albus
CATATTCGTTACTGTGCTTTGCAGTTACTGGACAGAAGAAGCATCACAGGACTGTGGGATCCTGAACAGTGATGGCCCACCTGAAAAGAACTGGAGCACAGCGTCCTGCCAATCCTATGCCTACTTCATCTGTCAGGTTAAGTTCTGACAATATCTGCAAAACAACTCTCTGTCAACAATGATCAATTATTTAATAACATTTCCCATAATCTCTCTTTCCACTTCACGCCAAAATCAATAGCATCCTGCAAAGAAAGACAATGAAGCTTCACAGATAACAGATGTTTTGTATTTAGAGCTGTTTAGTCAGTTTATATTTCCCTGCAGCATTCTGTAGCATATTTTGTATTCTAATATCATTGATTATGCTTGTAAGAACTTGTAAACATTAATGAAGTTATACACTGTATGATTCCATGTACTACGGTGTGACTTTTTCACATTTGGCCAGTGAGTTTGTTTCAACAAGGTTTTATTCTCTCATAAAATATTTGGGCCACCACATAATAAGTTGAATGTGTGTATTTGACTTTATTTTTAGCTTAGTATCTTATTGCTACATATTTTCAATAATATTTCATTTAACCTTTATTTAATTAGGTAAAATCCCTTTGAAGCTAAAATATGAAAGCTTTCTTTCTTACCTCTGTCCATTCGTTAGAGACAGACAGACAGACAGACAGCAGAGAAGTG
>NW_018134008.1:0-693 GCF_001952655.1 Monopterus albus
ACTTTAAAAACATTCAACTGACCAAAGCCCCTTTCATAGCAGAATAGATTCACAATAGGTGACTAAAATAGAGTAATTAAGATCAGCCCAAAAAATAAAAGCACAATATCACAAATACACAGTTAACATACTGTATGTTCAACAAATTAAACCCAAAAGGAATTAAAAGGAATGTATCAGGCCTACTGTTTTTCATAAGCCAAGCCAAATGAATATGTTTTAAGCAATGATTTAAAAGCACTGAGGTCAGTAGCTGACCTAACATTAGAAGGTAGACTTCCACAATTTAAGGGCTGCAACGGTAAAAGCACGGTCACCCCAGCATTTATTTCTGGCTCTAGGAACTTCTGAAAAAAAAAACTGACTTGAAGATCTGAGGGACTTTGTAGGTTTTTGCCAATGCACTACTTCTGTGAGGTCAAATGGGGCCAAACAGTAAACATCATTTGTTCAAATCTTTCACTTTTGACAACACATCCTGATTCTAAGGTCATTACATCCTGTATAGTGAGGTCTTTCAACTATTATACTCTTTTTCCACTAGAGATACATTAATACTGTGAAAACTACCTAAGGAAGGAGATGTGATATCTGTTTATCAGCTGGTTTCCTGACCCTTCTCTACCTGTCCCTGCATATTTTATATCACACCCTATGCACTCGTCAGCTGATGGTTTCTTCACTGAGTTTGAG
>NW_018134009.1:0-693 GCF_001952655.1 Monopterus albus
GGGGGTACTGAGCCATGGCTTCACTGATTCTTAGCAGCTAAGGTCTAACCAGGTACTGCAGTCTATGTTGATCGTTGAGCCCTGAGGGACAGTGACGAGTGTAGGCTGTTGTCCCGAGGCTTCATGCTGCAGGTGGATGCAGCCACATTCCTTTGGAGGAACACAGCTACCATTCTGCTGCAGCAGACCCTGGAAGGGGGAAAATCACAGTTCATGAAAAACTATCCCAGTCCTGGCTGTAGTCATTAGGTTTTAACATTGAGGCCAAAAGGTTGCACATTTAAAAGCTAATCGCTTTTTTCCTCCTTCTATATACAGTATAATGCCTGATGAATATGCATATACAAACATGTTTCTAACAATATACCCAAGATGAAAAAATCCAGTTGTAAAAAATATATTGAAATGTTGTATCTATAATGTTAATAATTGTTTTATTTTTTAAAAATCAATTACACATAATTCAAAAGTAATCCATAGTTGTTAAGTGAATTATCTGGCATGTTCCACACCTCTGGTGATCTGCCTTCTTTTCCATACATGATTATCTGGAAACCCTTCTATTCTCTGGGTGTATCATCAGTCTATCGGATGGGTTTTCTCTGGTTTTTGCAATAAAGCTGTAAGTTCTCACATTGGGCCAAACTATATTATAAACCTGCCATCACAACGCATGTATTAACAAAAATATGT
>NW_018134010.1:0-693 GCF_001952655.1 Monopterus albus
TAGGTTGCTTTTCCCAGCTCCAGTTTTCCCCAGCAGGACGATCCTCTTTGTAAGTGACGCTAGAGGAGAATATTTTAAATGCATTTATTACTTGTTTGTTTGCTTTTTTTAAAAAGAAATTTCTTTACATTTCTACACAAGTTTCAGTACAGTTTGACTCAGCTAAGAAGCGCTAGTGAATAATTCATAAGCATGCTCATAAGTAGCAAATAAACACAATAAAGATAATAGGTCCACAGAGGGAAATGTTAATGGATAATCTGGTTGAAAACTTAAGAAAAAATTAACGGAAACATTTATGACATTTATGATAACATTGTCTACCATTCAGTTTTAGCATGGTGAATTACAACACACATAAAACTGATAACACTGACAAAGTAAATCAGGTAAATTTATGTATTAAAGTCATGTCAAATACATGGCAAATAAATGCACTTAAAAGTCCTTATCCACTAACTTTTTCTTTCACTAATGCTAGATCTAGTTGCTAGGATAAAAACACACACACGCCTAATGAGTGTCACAGGACTGAATTCCAAAAGTAATTTAATATCTATACCCACCGTAGTCTGGTTTGCAAACACCTTTTGTAGATTCTTTGTGTTGCAAAGATTCCTGGACAGACCTGAAAACCTACAGAGAGGTCGTATAGGGCTTAATATGAGTTCCAGTTAAATACAAATATAATGA
>NW_018134011.1:0-693 GCF_001952655.1 Monopterus albus
TGACAGAATAAGATCTAGTTTAAATCCATTAAATGATGTAAGACAAAGTGTTTCTGCTGCGCTGCTGATCATAAACTGAGCAGGACAGTGAACCCGGATGTCAGCGTCTTTCCGTTCTGCTGCACTGTGTGGCTGAACCATGCTGCTCACTTCTGTTGGCATTTCATAAATGCTTCATCACTGACAAGACTCATCAGATGAACAAGAGCTCTCAGTGAGATCTAGTGAGATCTCTATCTGAGCAAAGCCACCTGAAAAGAATGAGATTAAAGTGATTAAATTTTAAAATATGAAGTTACCAGGAGGAAAAACTGAGACAGTGAATTAGAGAGAGGTGAAAGGGGCAGAGGAGGAGGAGGAGAACAGAGGTAGATTAGCATGAAGCAAAGCTCTGTCTAGGGGTTGTCTCTGTTGAGATGCATTTACGTCTCTGCCTCTGTGTAGACCTTGTTTGCATACTGAATGTATTCCAAGTTAAATCTGAGTGTATTTGTGTGAATTATTCTAAGAGCTTTTTCATCCTTGGGACAACCACCATTGTTCACACAGCCCACCAGTTTTACATGTCCAAGTTAATTTACTAGTTATGGTTAGTACTATCCAGTCCTTTGTGGCTCTGGAGGAGAACACAGTCCCTGATGGCGCCAACATGATGTTATCAAGCTTATCATTTGATTTGATTTGATTTGATTT
>NW_018134012.1:0-693 GCF_001952655.1 Monopterus albus
GTGTCAGATGCATCGGGAGTTAAAACATCGCAAAAAACAGCCCACTGTGATCAACGCACAACCTGGACACCATCACCAACGTGCTGCCTATGGAGGCCAACCAAATGTGGTCGTGATTTCCCACTGAGATATGTGGCTTCTCATCAGCCTGGTACTGTATGTCATGAGAAGAAAATCTGATTTGTCTTTGCCTTGTCACCCAGGCATTTGTTTGTTTCACTAAAGACAAAATCCAGTACGAAGATGGTCATCAGTGAAAACCAAAAGATGTCATTATTGTAATAATCATTAAAATTACAATAATACTGACTAGTTTCACCTTTGACCTTTGGCTACAGTTCCAAATACAGTCTTCTTTTTTGACTATCACATGAATAGATATTCATTTGACTTTTCTGACATTAAGTTCTGTCTTTTATATACATCCAGCCAATCACAAAGATCAATTCAGAATTAACTGTGAATCTGACTTGGTGTGCATGTTTCAGAGAAACTAGTCAGGATCAAATACACTGCAAGCCCTTGATGGCTAAAAGTTTCTTCTGCTTCTTACTTTCTTTAAATTAAATTTAAATTCTTTTTTTTTAACCTATGAGCACAATAGTACATGTGCATAAGGTGGGGTGAAGTAAATGCATATAAATGTGACATTGTATGTAAACACTGGCATTAAAAATCATGACATAAAAAAAA
>NW_018134013.1:0-693 GCF_001952655.1 Monopterus albus
ACCCTGTTACTCATTGGGCATCGCCTTCACATGACACTGCCAGTTTTACCAGATGCGCTGCAGCTAGCCCTTCCTGACCTGCCTAAACTCAGCCTTGCAGATGGGGAGAGGACATGGAAAGACACACAAAGGTTCAATAAGAGGCAGAGAGCTAGAGACTTGAATAAACCTTCTCCAGGACATTCCGTTTGGATTTCTGATGCAAAGGCACAAGGCACAGTGACATCCATCCACCCTAATCCACGGTCTTACTTTGTCAGTGGACCACAAAGGACACTCAGGAGAAACTGTCATCTTGTACCTATACCTTTGTCAGTGACTCAGAGCGAGCCTCAACAGGAACGCCTACTAGAGGTGAATACTAACCCACAAAACATGTCTGCCGCCATAAAGACAAGGTCCAGCTGAGAAGTGAGAAGACCCCAGAGACTTGACCTGTGAAACTAGGGGAGAATATAACAAGTCTGAATTTTTATGTGTTGTTACAAGTACAGGCCTAAAGGTAAAGTCTAAGTCTGAGTTACACTGAAAAATTACTGTATGGAGTATGCTCAAACTAGAGTTGAAGTGCTATGGAAATATGCTTTCATGTAAGACGAAGTAATTTTAAAAAACGGTGTAAGCTAAAGCATAAATGTGGTGTATGTAGGGTAAGGAACACTCCAACTTAAAGTAAGGGGGGTGTGGTGTAAT
>NW_018134014.1:0-692 GCF_001952655.1 Monopterus albus
TCAGTCATGGTGTCTAGCTAAACGTAATGTTGTTCTTAGTCTACCATTAGAGTAGGGTAATCATTTCTTGCACAAAACCTAAATTTTAAAATGTTTCAGTCAGGTTGCATTGTAAGCTATAGTTAATGCATTAGTAATGATGGAGTGTGCTAAATTCCATGTGTGGGACACACTGATAAATTGACAACCTTGTGAGGAAGATGAGATTGAAATTAGGTTTTTATTCTTTTTTGTTTTTTAAGATTAAACATACATTAAACACATCTTTGAAAGATGGAAAAAATCGGTTGCTCTTACCAGTTCTTATGGTGACTTTTTATACAGCGTTTTCATAGGCTGGACTCTGCTTTATCACAGTGCATTCAGATTTGTCACTAATTTAAAGCCATAAGCTCATCCTTGTGCACTGTTTTCCAGAGTTGGCTGGCCTTCTCTCTCTTTGCACCATTTGAGTCACTGATATATTTTTGTTTATAAAGCTATTTTACATAAGCTTCCGTTATATCTTGGTAAACCTATTTCATGGAGCTAGAATCCTGGACGCATATTTGCTATGGACAAAAATGGGGCAGGTAGCTTTCATGTTTTCTGCTCCAGATGCTTGGTATAGGTTGCAAAGGAAACTTAAATTAAAAATGTTGGTATCACTGGCGGTTGAACCGCCACCTTGTGGTGGAGGGGTTTGAGTACCC
>NW_018134015.1:0-692 GCF_001952655.1 Monopterus albus
TACACACACAAGGAATTTGTTTCCGTTGTATATGAGAGAGACTCAATCAGACTGATTTGTTATTTAGTCTGGATTTTTACTACTCCGTTCATAGTGACACTGATCCCAACAACCTGCCATATATATTTAATAATCTGAAAAGCTGAGAGTAATGAGTAAGTATTGGGCCACATTTTGACTTTCATCTAACATTACATGATGTGTTGAAGTTCCTAAAAATATCCTTATCACGTCTCCCCAACTCTATCTATAATACCATCTTCTTAGGTTGAATTTAACTGCCAAATGTTAGTCTGTTGACTTAGTCAGACCTCTACCATTTTCATTTAAGGTGTCCCAGCTGGCTGAAAAAGCTTCAAAGGAATTATAATTTGCAATATTGTCAAAAGATTTTCTGCATGGCTTGCTTGTGTAATTGCAACAATTTGTTTGCTCTGCAGTTTTGCCATCCATAAACCCTTCTGTGGGCCCAGATAAAAATAGATGGACTTCATGTTCTCCAGCCAAGTGTACAGCTGTATCCTCCTTTAAGAAAGGCAGCACTCAGCAATAACGTGTATTAAAATCTGAAGTTGCTCTCTCACAGTGGTTCTAAGGGAAGTGTGGCCCTTGAAGCTGGGTCTCAGTCAAGGAACTATGATGTAATTCAATCCAAGTTGCTATAAAATGGATTGTGCCCCCCCTGCAGTACT
>NW_018134016.1:0-692 GCF_001952655.1 Monopterus albus
AAAACAATATCAACACTAGAAAAAAACAATCTTTTCTCGTCATTGAGCAGGAAAATTGCAAGAGTTGTCACTGTTTCTATCTTCATCTATTGAGGTCTTTTTTCAGAGCAGCCAGTTCACACCATCATGAAAAGCTTGAACACAAGAGCAGAAAAAACACCAAATCCTAGGAGTAGATGAGAAATTCAAAGAGAAATAGAACCAAAACAGAACTAGCACACACAGGAGACTATAACAACTGATTAGTTAAATTAATCACCCACACTACTCTTTTTAGTATGAAGCTGTCCCTCTTTGCTTCTTCCCATCTCTTTCACTTGTGCGATGGATGGATGTTATTACAGCTGCATGCCCAGGGCTTGGGCACTTCCCATTCCACCTGCAGCATTGGCCCTTTTGCTCTGCTCTCTGAAGGCACTATTGGTCCATGCTTTTCCCTTGTGAAACCTCCATCCAATGCTCTAAGCCCTCTGAGTAGATGCTCTGATTGGTAATGGCTGGGAGCTTTGGTAGAAGTGGGCCAGACTCAGATATATGCCAAATCTAAATGAAGAAACTGAACAAAGTTGTAAACATAAAGTATTTCCATACTTGTCAACAAGAAAGTTCCAGTGCACATGAAAGAGTCTTTCATGTGAACAACAGGGTGGCCATTTACATGGCCTTATTGTTCTAAATTACATTTACGCTAT
>NW_018134017.1:0-692 GCF_001952655.1 Monopterus albus
AAGTTTGGAAGGACAGTGTTACATCAGAGCGATGAGCAAAGTCTTTCAAGAGTCTCGTGCCATGCATAATAAGGAAAAGAACTGTTTCAATAATGCAACACGCAGCAGCTCATGTGGCATCTCAGGAAGTGAATCTGTGGGGTCAGTGGCCTGATGTTCATCTATCTGTGTTTAGAATCTGACCAGTTGTGAAAGTCCACCAACTTCTGCAGAACTGTGCCCAATGTAATGCATTAGGCTTTGCCTCACAATCCAGTTTAGCATGTCTGCTGGTCAGCAAGCTAATGGGGAAACCATGTCTGTGTTGGCTCCGTTACTGTGGGGGCTCATGAGCATCGTGCTGAAGCAGCTCTGACCTGTTACATAGCACTCAGCTTCTTCACTGACTCGTACAGTAGCAACACGGCCATTTGGTCTTTTTCACTTTTCCTCTGTAACTGTTTGTTTTCATGCAGCAGTTCAAATGGAAATGTGTCATTTACTGATGTGCCACTTAGACAGAAGTGGGCTACTTAGTGTACGACAGCTGCAATTTGCTTTTCCAGAAATAAAATTGCTGCTTTGCTGTTGTGTGGACATGCTCTGATGCTGGGGACCAGGACAGTGTTATTCACCAACCCACGATGCCATGTGACTCGGCAGTGCCAGTGTGTGGAAACATTTTATAGAACATGACACTGAAGAGCGACATC